>NW_027531581.1:2405320-2468790 GCF_008692635.1 Crocuta crocuta
GGGGGGGGGGGGGGGGGAGAAAAAAAGGAGCATGAGGAAAAGCTACTCAGGTTGCCTTGGTGACACTAGGTTCAAGATATTTGTTCTTTGAGAGCCAGACGTTTGTCTGATATTTGTGATACAGAGCACCATCTAGTGGTTTTATTTCAAATTCAAATAATCCATACTCCTGCTCAATTTCCAATAAAAAATGAGCTTTGGGGAGGATGCAACATTCCAGTTATGACATACACATTTTAGAAATTTCAATAACAGAATCTGTTTTCTGTGCATGTAAAAATGCATATTTGAGAGATTTGTAATTAAAATGTGCTTTTCATAGTTTAAAAATATGGTTATCTGTCATAAAGGATTGGACTCTGGATCCAATAGCCATCATCTCACCAGCATTTGGAGAACCAAACATGATGAACAAAATGTTCAGTATAAGACATTTTCAGTAAAGCTTTCTAATAGGAACATGAACGTGAAATTCGGCACTGCTTCACTTTACAAAGGTGCCTGATGACTCGACATTTGCACAGACATCACGAAATTATGCTCCTTTTGAAGCTCAATGAACCCTGCAGAGATGTTCCTTGATTTCACAGTGTTTAATTCCTTGTGGATATCAGCCTTGTTTACGCTAATTCGTTTCAGCTTAAGAACAAGGACTCAGTTTTATATTTCTTTGCTAAATTATGGCCACACTCACTAACTCCATATCCTTAAAAGTACTAACATTATGTGGGGCCCCTGTGTAGCTCAGTCGGTTAAGCATCCGACTTCAGCTCAGGTCATGATCTCACAGTTTGTGGGTTTGGTTCGAGCCCTGCGCTGGGCTCTGTGTGGACAGCTAGCTCAGAGCCTGGAACCTGTTTCAGATTCTGTGACTCCCTCTCTCTGACTCTCCCTTGCTCATGCTCTCTCTCTCTCTCTCTCTCAGAAATAAATAAAACATTTTTTAAAAATTAGTTTAAAAAAAGTACTAACATTATGAACTGTGCTTACAGTTCAGTAAAATGATTAGCAGGCATACATTACAGACTACTCAACAACTATCTCCTAAGGCCATTAACTCAAAATGCAGTCAAAAGTCAAAAAAAAAAAAAAAAATAGCTCCACTGATCAAGAGTGATGGAATTCAAAGTGCAGTGACCTCAAGAACCAGTCCTAGGAAACTAATTTTTAAACACTGAGAAGAAAACCGGATACTAAAGCAAATCACTTTAAACTTTTGGCCATCTATTTCTTCATCGACTTTAGAAATGGAACTGGGGGGTTGTGAAACAAGATCAAGTAAAGTAATAGAAGCACAATCCCTTGGAAATCTTACAAAATACTACGAAATTTCCACTGAAATTTGAGAGACCATTGAGATGAAGATCTTTGTTAAAGATGTAAATGATGTACAGAACCTGCTTTTTCAGAGCATTAGAATGATAAATGGTAATTCTATGTAGCCATCAGGCCATTTTGGAAAGAACTAACCTAGTGAAAACTGGTTGTGGTTAGGAGCTAACTAGCCCTAACTCTCTTGATATATTGAATAATAACACAATAACAATGCTAACATTTCCTGAGCTCCTAAGGTTTGCCAGGTTTTGCTTAATTCTATATGGCTATCATATAATACTAACAAGATCCCTAAAAGTGTAAGTACATTATGATGGCCTTTTATATGTGAAGATGTCTTTCTTTTCACAGTAAATAATAATTGAGAGATGACTATGTGCTCATTTTAGAGGACTAGAGAATTTGCAATGATGAAGATGTATAACTTTCTTACATGGAGCTTAGTTTTTAGTAAGGAAGAACAAACTATAAATAGCAAATATGTAACCCAAGAAATGAAATAACAACAAAGACAAGTTGTAGAGAGCTGAGCTAAGCTACTCCATGGTACTATTGCTCAACATCCATTTCTTTTGGCCTATAATATCTTTAAACAAACACTAGCCCCCTTATGCAAGCACTTGTCCTAGATAAGAGACCATAGTCACAAATAAATATAAATTTCTAATATGACTTCCACAATGGCCTTTGTGATAAGAAGTCCTTGCCTCCCAGGGCCTTCCACTTGTGGACCCCTTTGGTAAGACCCTCAAAGATCTTACCAAAATCCTACTCTTGGTGTGAATTGACCCATTTGGCCTTAGCAGAGGACCCGCAAAACACTGCATCCAGGACCCTAATAAAGACATATGCCCTAGGACCTGCCTCTCTCTACCTGTACTTTGCCTTGACCTCTCTGCATGGTGATTTCCTCCAGGACTTGTGAGTAATAAACCTCTCTATCACAGTATCTTTTGTGGTCTTTTGTTGAACTGTGGCCTCCCCCTCTGGCACCCTGGGGATCTACTTAACAAGGTTAATTGAACACAGAAATAGTACAAGTACTATACAAAGAATGAAAATATGCAATTAACCTAATTGACCAAAGAGTGAGATTGCTTTGAGAAAGTGGCCTTTTAACTGGTAAGTGATTGACTAGAAACAGTAAGACCTGTGGAGATGAAGAGAAATTGCACTTAGGAGGGAGAAAAGAGCAAATGAAAAGGCTGGGAGGCAAAACAAGATAAGTGAAAAGGCTGTGAGGCGGGACTGTTGTAATACCTTTAAGGGAGGGAAGAAACGCCAATTTGGCTGGAGTAGGAGAAAGGAAGACAGGCAGGCAAAGGACAGAGCAACAGACAAACCACTCATTGAAGTAAAGGCTCAAATTTCTTGTGAACTATAAAAGTTAAGGGACCCTATAGAGCGGTTGTGACACATGATTTTTAAAAATCAATGAAGTACAGTGACACCTGGGTGTCTCAATCTGTTAAGCATTTGACTCTTAATTTCAGTCAGGTCAAGATCTCACAGTTTGTGAGTCTGAGCCCCAGGTCAGGCTCTGTGTGGTTAGGATTCTCTCTCCATCTCTCTCTGCCCCTCCCCTGCTCATGCATGAGCTCTGTCTCAAAATAAAATGTAAATAAATAAACTTTAAAAAATCACTGCATTATAGAGATCAGATAGTACAAGAGCAAGGGTGCAAATGCAAAAACAAAAAAGACCCTCAGAGAAGTGTGCTCAAATCTTGGATGACAGTGGCAGAAATGAAGGTGGGAAATGAAGATATGCTTTGGACTCAGAGCCAGAAGGATGGCACATGGAGTGGGAAGTACAAGGAAAAAAATTAAGAATGCTGCTGGATGGGGCGCCTGGGTGGCTTAGTCGGTTAAGCGTCCGACTTTCGCTTAGGTCATGATCTCACGGTTCGTGGGTTCGAGCCCCGCGTCGGACTCTGTGCTGACTGCCAGCTCAGAGCCTGGAGCCTGTTTCCGTCTGTGACTCCCTTTCTCTCTGACCCTCCCCTGCTCACGCTGTCTCTCTCTCTCTCCTGGCAATAAATAAAACATTTAAAAAAAAAATGCTGCTGGAAATTGGGGCCTGAGCAACTGGGTAGATGGGTGTGCCTACTGAGTTGTGAAGACTAGGAAGAAAGTAAGCTTAGGGACTCAAAGTACATCTTATAGCAGAGACCTGAACTCTTAATCTTACCCAGAGTTCACACCACTGGCTAACAGACCATGGAAGAGATTATGTTTCCATATTTATGTAAATTTGGGGAATTTTTGCACACATCAATGTTGTGTATACCTTTACTTTTCTTCCTGCCTGCATCCAGTTAATCACTCAGTTTATTCAAGGTACACAAAATATTACTGCAGTGGATTGAATGTTTGTGTCCTGCCACAATTCATACATTAAAACCCTAATCCCAAAGTGATACATAAATGGCATTTATTTGGAGGCAGGACCTTTGAGAGGTAATTAGGTCATGAGGTGGAATCTCCCTGAATGGGATCAGGGCTCTCATAAAGAAGAGGCCAAAGGGCTAGCTAGTTCTCTTTCTACCACCTGAGGACACAGCAATTAAGATAGCCAGCTGTAAACCAGGAACAGGGCACCCACCAAGAACCCAACTAGGCTGGCCCCATGATCTCAGACTTCAAGCTTCCAGAACTGTGAGAAATAAAAATTTGTTGCTTAAGACACCCAGTGTCTGGTAATTTGTTACAGTAGCCTGAGCTAAGAGTACTGTCATCTCATTTACAAGCCCACACAAAAATTACAAGAAAAATAAGAGATGAAACAACTAACTGTAATTAATTAATTAATTACTCTCGAGGAGTAAACCAGAGTGTAATTAAAAGCTTTTTTAGCAGAAAAACTCCATAAAATTTAACACTTTTGTAGAAATATGGTAAAACTAAAGAAGGATACTCTTATGCCCACAGCAACAGGACTAAAACATGGTAAGCAATCAGTAACATCTGTTAAATTTAACTAAACAAAATTGTTACTTGTATAATAAAGATTGAATCATCATCACTGGCATCGTCAAAACTGATACTTATTAAAATTTTAGCGTTATAAGCTAATGCTTTTTAAATTGTGTAGTAGAGTCCTTGGGCACTATCCACACACAAAATAGCCTCATAAAGAAAGGAGAGTGTTGGGTGGGTCCCCCTGCGTGCCCCACTGTGTGACACATACTAATTTCCACAAGGAATTCACAGCTACAAAGATTTCTGACGCTGTAAATGAAGGTTTAAAATGAACTGCTTACACCTAAAATGAAATGGGGTGTAGGAAATATGGCAGAAGAACATGGAAGTTTTTTTCTGTCTCGTGTCCATGAAATACAGCCAGATCAACACTAGTCAACGATCTTGCACACCTAGAAAACTGATTTGAGGATTAACACAACAATCTGCACAACCTGAACCACAGAACTCAGCAGGTACGGGGTGCAGAGCGGTGAACTGGGGGAGAGAGAGAAGCCCCGGAGGGCAGGGAGCTATTTTTGCTTGCGGAGAGAGGGCGGAGACAGGGGGAGAGTAAGGAAAAGAACTCACAAAAGCAGCTGGAGATAAAGCAGAAAAGTGGAAACAGCCGCAGGGACTGAACTAAAAGGGAGAAAGGAGAGGGTTTAAATTCCATTAAGATTCTATAAACAGGGGGAGTGCAGAGCCTGAAACTCTGCAGCTGTTTACCTGGCGGTGCTCTGGTGGGAAGGGCGAATCCTCAAAAGCAAAGAGCAAGGTCCGTTCCTGGGAGCGGCGGGCACCCAGCCATTGCTCAGTGAGACCGTCCTCCAGAGGATCTGAGCAGGTCAAAGCCACAGTCGCTCAGAAGTGAGGAGGTGGAAAACACAGCCACATCTGAGATAAAACTCAGGAGGGAGGTGCCGCCTGGCCCCATGATGGCTTGGTCATGGACAGCGTAAAAGCAGGGAGTAGACAGAAACCGGAGACAAAGGACCAGGATTTCTGGCCCTGGAGAGCACAGAGTTCGTACGCTAGAGTCTGTTGCTGGGTGATACCATTTTCATCGTGTCCGCGCATGCGCATACGAATTTACAGGCTCCACAATAATCCACCCTGTAAGCTAAGCAGCGCCATCTAGTGGAGAACGGACCCCTTACACTAAGCCCAGCCCAACTGGGCCAACCTCGCTATTCAGGGCCAACCTCGCTCTTCAGAAACACCACAAATCTCGCCACCTGTTTAATTTACAGATGATAAAGTGCTTCATAGTTTGAATTCTAGGGGATAATGATGTAATTTGAAACGTATTTCAGTCTGTTAGCTGGTCCATCTATTCAGTTTCCTTTATTTTTCTTTTTTCGTTTCTTTTATTTGAATACAGAAAGAGAAAAAATTTATTTTTCAATTTTTATTAAAAATATTTTTCTACTAAATTTTTTACTTTTTTGTAAACGTTTCAAATTCTATTTTACTTCTATCATTTCAATTTATTCTTTTTCATTGTATTCATTTTCTCAAATGTTTAAACCTTTCTTTTTTCCTGTTCTTTTTTTCCCTCTTTTTTTTTCTTTTTTTTTAAATTTTTTTTAATGTTTTATTTATTTCTAGGAGAGAGAGAGAGACAGCATGAGCAGGGGAGGGTCAGAGAGAAAGGGAGTCACAGACTGAAACAGGCTCCAGGCTCTGAGCTGGCAGTCAGCACAGAGCCCAACGCGGGGCTCGAACCCACGAACCACGAGATCATGACCTAAGCGAAAGTCGGACGCTTAACCGACTAAGCCACCCAGGCGCCCCGCTTTTCCCTTTTTTCTATAGCTCCTTTCAATAAACTGACCAAACACACCTAGGATCTAGCATAATTTATTTGATTTTTTGTGTGTCTCTGTGTTGTTTATAATTTTCTAATTTTAATCTTTTTACCTTAGGAATCCTTTTCTCCTTCAAAATGACAAAACAAAAGAATTCACCCTGAAAGAAAGAGCAAGAAGAAATGATAGCCAGGGACTTAATCAACACAGATACAAGTAAAATGTCTGAACCACAACTTAGAATCACAATAATAAGAATACTAACTGGGGTCGAAAATAGATTAGACTCCCTCTCTATGGAGATAAAAGAAGCAAAAGCTAGTCAAGATGAAATAAAAAATGCTATAATTGAACTGCAATCTCAAATGGATGCCACAGCAGCTAGGATGGATGAGCAGAGCAGGGAATCAGGGATATAGAGGACAAATGAATGGAGAATAATGAAGCAGAAAAAAAGAGGTAGACTAAGGCAAAAGAGCATAATTTAAGAATAAGAGAAAGTAGTGACTCATTAAAAAGGAACAACATCAGAATCATAGGGGTCCTAGAAGATGAAGAGAGAGAAAAAGGGGTAGAAGGATTATGTGAGCAAATCATAACAGAAAACTTTCCTAATCTGGGGAAAGACACAGACATCAACATCCAGGAAGCACAGAGGACTCCCACAAGATTCAACAAAAACCAACCATCAACAATGCATGTCATAGTCAAATTCACAAAATAACTCAGGCAAGTAAAGAATCATGGAAGCTACAAGGGAAAAATGTCCTTAACCTAGGAGGGAAGACAGATCAGGTTTTCAGGTGACTTATCCACAGAAACTTGGCAAAGGAGTGGCAGGATATATTCAGTGTACTGAATCAGAAAAATATGCAGCCAAGAATTCTTTATCCAGCAAGGCTGTCATTCAAAGTAGAAGGAAAGGTTAAAAGTTTCCCAGACAAACAAAAATGAAAGGAGTTCATGACCAGCCTTGCAAGAAATTTTAAGGGGGACTCTCTGAGGGGAGAAAAGACAAAAAAAAAAAAAAAAAAAAAAAAAAAAAACCAAAAACAACACACAGTNCAGAGCACACCACCAGAAACTCCAACTCTACAAAAAACATAATGGCAATAAACTCATATCTTTCAGTGCTCACTCTAAACATCAATGGACTAAATGCTCTAATCAAAAGACACAGGGTAACAGAATGGATAAGTAAACAAGATGTATCTATATGCTGTTTACAAGAGACCCGATTTAGACCTAAAGACAACTTAGACTGAAAGTAAGGGGACTGAAAACCATCTATTATGATAATGGTCAACAAAAGAAAGCTAGAGAATCTAGACTTTAAAATAAAGACTGTAACATCAGATGAAGAAGGGCATTATATCATAAAGGGTCTATCCACCAAGGAGACCTAACAATTGTAAACATTTATGCTCCAAATGTGAAAGTACCCAAAAATAAATCAATTAATCACAAACATAAAGAAACTCATTGATAATAATACCAGAATAGCAGGAGAGTTCAACACCCCCTTACAGCAATGGACAGATCATCTAATCAGAAAATCAACAAGGAAACAATGGCTTTGAATGACACACTGGACCGAATGGACTTAACAGATATACTCAGAACATTTTATCCTACAGCAGCAGAATATACATTCTTCTCCAGTACACATGGAACATTCTCCAGAATAGCTCACATACTGGGACACAAATCAGCCCTGAACAAGTACAAAAAGATGAAGACCATACCATACGTATTTTCAGACTACAGTGCTATGAAATTCAAAGTCAACCACAGAAAATATTTGGAGAGACAACAAATACTTGGAGACTAAAGAACATCCTACTAAAGAATGGAAGGGCTAACCAAGAAGTTAAAGAGGAAATTAAAAAGCACATGGAAGCCAATGAAAATGATAATGCCACAGCCCAAAAACCTCTGGAATGCAGCAAAGCAGTCATAAGAGGGAAGTATATAGCAGTCCACGCCCTTCCTAAAGAAGGGGAAAATGTATCAGATACACAACCTGACCTTACACCTTAAAGAGCTGGAAAAAGAACAGCAAATAAAACCCAAAACCAGATGAAGATGGGAAATAAAAAAGATTAGAGCAGAAATCAATGCTATCAAAATAAAAAAAAAAAATCAATGAAACCAGGATCTGGTTCTTTGAAAGAATTAACAAAATTGATAAACCCCTAGCCAGTTAGACCAAAAAGAAAAAGGAAAGGACCCAAGTAAACAAAATCAAGAATGGAAGAGGAGAATTCACAACCAACAATGCAGAAATACAAACAAGAATATTATGAGCAATTATATGCCCATAAATTAGGCAGTCTGGAAGAAATGGACAAATTAATAGTAAACTACCAAAACTGAAACAAGAAGAATAGAAAATCTGAACAGACTCATAACCAGTAAAAAAAATTGACTCAGTAATCAAAAATCTCCCAAAAAGCAAGTGTCCAGGGCCAGATGCTTTCCAGGTGAATTCTACCAAACATTTAAAGAAGAGTTAACACCTGTTCTTTTGAAGCTGTTCCAAAAAATAAAAATGGAAGAAAAACTTCTAAATTCACTCTATGAAGCCAGCATTACCGTGACTCCAAAACTGGACAAAGACCCCACTAAAAAGGAGAACTACATTTCCCTGATGAACACGGATGCAGAAATCCTCAACAAGATACTAGCCAACTGGATCCAACAGTACATTAAAAGAATTATTCACCAAGACCAAGTGGGATTTATACCTGGCATGCAAGACTGGTTCAGATCCACAAAACAATCAGTGTGATTCATCACATCAATAAAAGGAAGGACAAGAACCACATGGTCCTCTCAATAGATGCAGAGAAAGCACTTGACAAAATACAGCATCTTTTCTTGATTAAACACCCTCAAGAACGTAGGGATAGAAGTATCCTACCTCAAGATCATAAAAGCCCTATAAAGACCCACCGTTAATATCCTCAATGGGGATAAACAGAGCTTTCCCCCTAAGGTCAGGAATACGACAGGGATGTCCACTCTCACCACTGTTATTCAACATAGTATTGGAAATCCCAACTTCAGGAATCTGACAACACAAAAGAAGAAAAGGCATCCAGATTGGCAAGGAGGAAGTCAAATTCACTCTTCACAGATGACACGATACTCTATATGGAAAACCCAAAAGATTCCACCAAAAACCTGCTAGAACTGATCCATAAATTCAGCAAAGTCTCAGAATAGAAAATCAGTGTACAGAAATCAATTGCATTCCTATACACCAATAATGTAGCAACAGAAAGAGAAATCAAGGAATCGATCCCATTTATAATTGCACCAAAAGCCATAAAATACCTAGGAATAAACCTAACCAAAGAGGTGGAAAACCTATATACACTGAAAAATATAGAAAGCTTATGAAAGAAATTGAAGAAGACAAAAAATGGAAAAATACTCCGTGCTCTTGGATTGGAAGAACAAATATTGTTAAAATGTAGATACTACCCAAAGCAATCTTCAGTGCAATCCCTATCAAAATAACACCAGCATTCTTCACGAGCTAGAACAAACCTAAAATTTTTGTGCAACCAGAAACCCCAAATAGTCAAGACAATCCTGAAAAAGCAAACCAAAGCTAGAGGCATCACAATCCTGGACATCAAGGTGTATTACAAAGCTCTAATCATCAAGACAGTATGGTACTGGCACAAAAACAGACACTCAGAGATCAGTGGAACAGAATAGAGAACTCAGAATTAGACCCACAAACGAATGGCCAACTCATCTTTGACAAAGCAGGAAAGAATATCCGGTGAAATAAAGACATCTCTTTAGCAAATGGTTTGGGAAAACTGGACAGCGACATGCAGAAAAATGAACCTGGACACTTTCTTAGACCATACACAAAAATAAACTCAAAATGGATGAAAGACCTAAATGTTAAGATGAGAAGCCATGAAAATCCTAGAGGAGAAAGCAGGCAGAACCCTCTTAGACCTCGGCCACAACAACTTCTTACTCAGCATGTCTCCAGAGGCAAGGGAAACAAAAGCAAAAATGAACTATTGAGACTGCATCCAGATAAAAAGCTTCTGTACAACAAAGGAAACAATCAGCAAAACTAAAAGGCAACCAATGGAATGGGAGAAGATATTTGCAAGTGACCTATCAGATAAGGGTTAGTGTCTAAAATCTATAAAGAACTTAGCAAATAACACCCAAAAAACAATCCAGTGAAGAAATGTCCAAAAGGCATGAATAGATACTTTTCCAAAGAAGACACCCAGGTGGCTAACAGACACATGAAAAGATGCTCAGTGGCACTCAGCATTGGGGAAATACAAATCAAAACCACAAGGAGATACCACCGCACACCTGTCAGAATGGCTAACATTAACATGTCAGGCAACAACAGATGCTAGTGAGGATGCGGAGAAAGAGCATCTCTTCTGCACTGCTGGTGGGAATGCAGACTGGTGCAGCCACTCTGGAAAACAGTATGAGGCTCCTCAAAAAGCTAAAAATAGAACTACCGTACAACCCAGTAATTGAACTATTAGGAATATATTCAAGGGATACAGGTGTGCTGTTTCAAAGGGACACATGCACCCCAATGTTTATAGCAGCGCTATCGACAATAGCCAAAGTGTGGAAAGAGCCCAAATGTCCATCAACAGATGAATGGATAAAGAAGATGTGTATATATTTACACGTGTGTGTCTATATACATATATATGTGTATGTGTGTGAATACTTGTATATATAGATATACACACGCATACATACAATGGAATATCGGCAATCAAAGCAATGAAATCTTGCCATCTGCATCAACATGGATGGAACTAGAGGGTATTATACTAGGCAAAATAAGTCAGTCAGAATAGGACAAATATCACATAATTTCACTCATGAAGAATTTAAGATACAAAACAGATGAACATAAAGGAAGGGAAGCAAAAACATAAAAACAAGGAGGGAGACAAAAGATAAGCAACTCTTTTTTTTTTTTTTTTAATTTTTTTTTTAATGTTTTTTATTTTATTTCTAGGGGAGAGAGAGAGANATTTTTATTAAAAATATTTTTCTACTAAATTTTTTACTTTTTTGTAAACGTTTCAAATTCTATTTTACTTCTATCATTTCAATTTATTCTTTTTCATTGTATTCATTTTCTCAAATGTTTAAACCTTTCTTTTTTCCTGTTCTTTTTTTCCCTCTTTTTTTTTCTTTTTTTTTAAATTTTTTTTAATGTTTTATTTATTTCTAGGAGAGAGAGAGAGACAGCATGAGCAGGGGAGGGTCAGAGAGAAAGGGAGTCACAGACTGAAACAGGCTCCAGGCTCTGAGCTGGCAGTCAGCACAGAGCCCAACGCGGGGCTCGAACCCACGAACCACGAGATCATGACCTAAGCGAAAGTCGGACGCTTAACCGACTAAGCCACCCAGGCGCCCCGCTTTTCCCTTTTTTCTATAGCTCCTTTCAATAAACTGACCAAACACACCTAGGATCTAGCATAATTTATTTGATTTTTTGTGTGTCTCTGTGTTGTTTATAATTTTCTAATTTTAATCTTTTTACCTTAGGAATCCTTTTCTCCTTCAAAATGACAAAACAAAAGAATTCACCCTGAAAGAAAGAGCAAGAAGAAATGATAGCCAGGGACTTAATCAACACAGATACAAGTAAAATGTCTGAACCACAACTTAGAATCACAATAATAAGAATACTAACTGGGGTCGAAAATAGATTAGACTCCCTCTCTATGGAGATAAAAGAAGCAAAAGCTAGTCAAGATGAAATAAAAAATGCTATAATTGAACTGCAATCTCAAATGGATGCCACAGCAGCTAGGATGGATGAGCAGAGCAGGGAATCAGGGATATAGAGGACAAATGAATGGAGAATAATGAAGCAGAAAAAAAGAGGTAGACTAAGGCAAAAGAGCATAATTTAAGAATAAGAGAAAGTAGTGACTCATTAAAAAGGAACAACATCAGAATCATAGGGGTCCTAGAAGATGAAGAGAGAGAAAAAGGGGTAGAAGGATTATGTGAGCAAATCATAACAGAAAACTTTCCTAATCTGGGGAAAGACACAGACATCAACATCCAGGAAGCACAGAGGACTCCCACAAGATTCAACAAAACCCAACCATCAACAATGCATGTCATAGTCAAATTCACAAAATAACTCAGGCAAGTAAAGAATCATGGAAGCTACAAGGGAAAAATGTCCTTAACCTAGGAGGGAAGACAGATCAGGTTTTCAGGTGACTTATCCACAGAAACTTGGCAAAGGAGTGGCAGGATATATTCAGTGTACTGAATCAGAAAAATATGCAGCCAAGAATTCTTTATCCAGCAAGGCTGTCATTCAAAGTAGAAGGAAAGGTTAAAAGTTTCCCAGACAAACAAAAATGAAAGGAGTTCATGACCAGCCTTGCAAGAAATTTTAAGGGGGACTCTNAACAGCTTTGAGGGGAAAAAAAAAAAAAAAAAAAAAAAAAAGACCAAAATCATCAAAGACTGTAAAAGACCAGAGCACACCACCAGAAACTCCAACTCTACAAAAAACATAATGGCAATAAACTCATATCTTTCAGTGCTCACTCTAAACATCAATGGACTAAATGCTCTAATCAAAAGACACAGGGTAACAGAATGGATAAGTAAACAAGATGTATCTATATGCTGTTTACAAGAGACCCGATTTAGACCTAAAGACAACTTAGACTGAAAGTAAGGGGACTGAAAACCATCTATTATGATAATGGTCAACAAAAGAAAGCTAGAGAATCTAGACTTTAAAATAAAGACTGTAACATCAGATGAAGAAGGGCATTATATCATAAAGGGTCTATCCACCAAGGAGACCTAACAATTGTAAACATTTATGCTCCAAATGTGAAAGTACCCAAAAATAAATCAATTAATCACAAACATAAAGAAACTCATTGATAATAATACCAGAATAGCAGGAGAGTTCAACACCCCCTTACAGCAATGGACAGATCATCTAATCAGAAAATCAACAAGGAAACAATGGCTTTGAATNTAAACAAGATGTATCTATATGCTGTTTACAAGAGACCCGATTTAGACCTAAAGACAACTTAGACTGAAAGTAAGGGGACTGAAAACCATCTATTATGATAATGGTCAACAAAAGAAAGCTAGAGAATCTAGACTTTAAAATAAAGACTGTAACATCAGATGAAGAAGGGCATTATATCATAAAGGGTCTATCCACCAAGGAGACCTAACAATTGTAAACATTTATGCTCCAAATGTGAAAGTACCCAAAAATAAATCAATTAATCACAAACATAAAGAAACTCATTGATAATAATACCAGAATAGCAGGAGAGTTCAACACCCCCTTACAGCAATGGACAGATCATCTAATCAGAAAATCAACAAGGAAACAATGGCTTTGAATGACACACTGGACCGAATGGACTTAACAGATATACTCAGAACATTTTATCCTACAGCAGCAGAATATACATTCTTCTCCAGTACACATGGAACGTTCTCCAGAATAGATCACATACTGGGACACAAATCAGTCCTTAATAAGTACAGAAAGATCGAGGTCATACCATGCATAGATTCAGACCATAACACTATAAAACTCGAAATCAACCACAAGAAAAAATTTGGAAAGGTAATAATACTTGGAGACTAAAGAACATCCTTCTAAAGAATGAATGGGCTAACCAAGAAGTTAAAGAGGAAATTAAAAAGTACATGGAAGCCAATGAAAATGATAGCACCACAGCCCAAAACCACTGGATGCAGCAAAGGCAATCATAAGAGGGAAGTACATAGCAATCCAGGCCTTCTTAAAGAAGGAAGAAAGGTCTCAGATACACAACCTAACCTTATACATTAAAGAACTGGGAAAAGAACAGCAAATAAAACCCCAAACCAGCAGAAGACAGGAAATNAAAATTAGTAATCAAAAATCTCCCAAAACACAAGTCCAGGGCCAGATGGCTTTCCAGGGGAATTCTACCAAACATTTAAGGAAAAGTTAACACCTATTCTCTTGAAGCTGTTCCAAAAAATAGAAATGGAAAGAAAAACTTCAAACTCTTTCTATGAAGCCAGCATTACCTTGATTCCAAAACCAGACAAAAATCCCACTAAAAAGGAAAACTATAGATCAATTTCCCTGATGAACATGGATGCAAAAATCCTCAACAAGATATTAGCCAACCGGATCCAACAATACATTTTAAAAGTATTCACCACGACCAAGTGGAATTTAAACCTGGGATGCAAATCTTGTTCAATATTCACAAAACAATCAATGTGATTCTTCACATCAATAAAAGAAAGGACAAGAACCACATGATCCTCTCAATAGATGCAGAGAAAGAATTTGACAAAATACAGCATCCTTTCTTGATTAAAAAAAAAAAACAACTCAAGAAAAGTAGGGATAGAGGATCATACCTCAAGATTATAAAAGCCATATATGGAAGACCCAACCCTAATATCAACCTCACTGGGGAAAAACTGAGAGCTTTCCCCCTAAGGTCAGTTACATGACAGGTATGTTCACTCTCACTAATGTTTTTCAACAGAGTATTGGAAGTCTTAGCCTCAGCTATCAGACAACACAAAGAAATAAAAGGCATCCACATCAGCTGGGAAGAAGTCATACTTTCACTCTTCACAGATGGCATAATACTGGATAGGGAAAACCCAAAAGATTCCACCAAAAAACCCTGCTAGAACTGATCCATGAATTCAGCAAAGTGGCAGAATATAAAATCAATGCACAGAAATTGGTTGCATTCCTATACACCAACAATGAAGCAACAGAAACAGAAATCAGGGAATCGGCCTCATTTACATTGCACCAAAACCCATGAAATACCTAGGAATAAATCTAACCAAAGAGGTGAAACATCTATACACTGAAAATTTTAGAAAGCTTACGAAAAAAATTGAAGAAGACACCAAAAAAATGGAAAAATATTCCATGCTCCTGGATAGGAAGAACAAATATTGTTAAAATGTCAATATTACCAAATCTATATATTCAATGCAATACTTATGAAAAGAACACCAGCATTCCTTAAAGAGCTAGAATAAGCAACCCTAAATTTCATATGGAATCAGAAAAGACCCTGAGTAGCCAAAGCACTCTGGAAAAAGAAAACCAAACCAGGAGGCATCTCAATCCTGGACTTCAAGCTGCATTACAAAGCTGTAATTATCAAGACAGTATGGTACTGGCACAGAACAGACACCCACATCAATGGAACAGAATAGAGAACAACCCAGAAATGGACCCACAAACATATGGCCACCTATGACAAAGCAGGAAAGAATATTCAATGGAATAAAAGACAGTCTCTTTAGCAAGTGGTACTGGGGGAACTGGGCAGCAACATGCAGAAAAATGCATCTGGAACACTTTCTTACACCATACACAAAGATAAACTTAAAATCGGTGAAAGACCTAAATGTAAGACAGGAATCCATCAAAATTCCCAAGAAGGAAGCAGCCTAGAACCTCTCTGACCTTGGCCGCAGCAACTTCTTACTGAACATGTCTCCAGAAGCAAGGGAAACAAAAGCAAAATGAACTATTGGGACCTCATCAAAATAAAACGCTCTGTGCAGTGAAGGAAACAATAAGCAAAACTAAAAGTCAACTGATGGAATGGGAGAATATATTTGTAAATGACGTATCAGATAAAGGGTTAGTATCCAAAATCTGTAAAGAACTTATCAAACTCAACAGTCAGAAAACAAATAATCCAGTGAAGAAATGGGCTAAAGACATGAACAGACACTTCTCCAGAAAGGACATCCAGATGGCCAACAGATACATGAAACATTACTCAACGTTACTCATCATTAGGGAGATACAAATCAAAATCACAATAAGATACCACCTCACATCTGTCAGTATGGCTAACATTAACAACTCAGGCAACAACAGATGCTGGTGAGGATGTGGAGAAAGAGGATCTCTTTTGCATTGCTGATGGGAATGCAAACTGGTGCAGCCCCTCTGGAAAACAGTATGGAGATTCCTCAAGAAAATAAAAACAGAACTACCCTATGACCCAACAGTTGTACTACTAGGTATTTATCCAAGGGATATAGGTATGCTGTTTCAAAGGGACACATGAACCCCAATGTTCATAGGAGCACTATCAACAATAGTCAAAGTATGGAAAGAGCCCAAATGTTCATTGATGGATGAATGGATAAAGAATATGTGGTGTATGTATATATAATGTATACATATATATATAATGGAGTATTACTCAGCAGTCAAAAAACAATGAAATCTTGCCTTTTGCAACTACATGGATAGAACTAGAAGGTATTCTGTTAAGCAAAATTAGTCAGTCAGAGAATGACAAATATCATATGACTTCACTCATATGAGGACTTTAAGACACAAAACAGATGAACATAAGAGAAGGGAAGCAAAAATAATATAAAAACAGGGAGGAGGACAAAAACAAGAGATTTTTAAATATGGAGAACAGAGGGTTACTGGAGAGGCTGTGGGATGGGGGATGAGCTAAATGGGTAAGGAGCATTAAGGAATCTACTGAAATCATTGTTGCACTATATGCTAACTAACTTGAATGTAAATTAAAAAATAAATTAAATAAAAATTTAAAAAACAAAAAACAAAAAGTGAGTTTTCATTTTCTTTAAATATTTATATCTCCAGATTTGTTAACCTGATTCACCTTCTATTATCATAATTTAAGGTGATAAGGAAGCATTTACATTGGTGCCCAGCAGACACTTTAACTATTTATTGGAATTTACATCTTTTAGTATCCTTGTAAATTTCAGTGGCTTTAGCAGTTCACCCTTAAAAGTTAAAAGAGAATGTATATGGGTGAATGAGAGGAAGAGAAAACCAGAAATGGTATAGGGATGTGTTTCCTCTCTTCTGGGGCACAGTTAGGGACTGAGTGACCTTCTACCAAGGAAACACACACCACAGGCTGCTGTGGTCAAGTCCTCTCTGAACATTTTGTCACTTAACCAGCTGAGGCTAATGGTGACTCTGCTCCAGCCGGAGGCCATGTGTGTACCGCCACCATTTCCATCCCTACCTAGACCAAATGTATTCTTCCTCCTCCCTTAGCAATATTAATTTATATCTGGAGTGAATAAACAACATGATAGCATATATGGGGATGTATTTCCTGAAGTCATCATTTTTTATATCTGTAGTATTTGGGGAAGGAAGATACTGAACATATAAAGTGACACACATGACTTTAAAAGCAAAGACAATTGTGGGATAACTATTTAGAATTTATTATCTGGGTGAAATAATATAAATTATACCTAACAATATATTAAAAAAAAACTTTTTTGCTATTTCCCAGGTAATCAAGTAATGCTGTCCCAGTTTCTTAAATGATAAGGTCACTGATTTCACAGCTTTCATCACCTGCCCTATGGAATGGAAAAATTTCACTTGATAAGACAAGATTCTTAGATAGAAACGTAATGGGAAAATTACTCTACCAAAAGCCACATTAAAAGTTATGACCCAGTTATGTCCAGGTAAAAGGTCTTAATATTACATTAAAATTTTATGTGCCTTATGCTAAAATCGCTAATTTAGCTTTGAATGTAAATCTTGAAGAGTGATATAGAAGCATAATTAAGCAAAAAAAAATTAAATAGAAAGAAAAAAGAAAAAAGAAAAGAAACTATAGCATTTATTTCCCATAAAAATATCTATCTACTTTATTGTAGCATTGCATAATGTCTTTATTCCAAAAAGAAAAAATATCCAATTAATACAAAGTATATTAGTAATTATTATAAAAACATTGTGTGTTTTATATGACTACAATTATATATATATATATATATATATACATATATCACTGAGGCTTGTGCATTCTCATGGTTCTAAGATTTTCAGGAAGCTTTTTGAACTATTATATTCCTACTCTGTCCACAAGAAATTCCACGCAATTCAATTAATTTATTGAGTATTTACTGTATGTTGGGACCAAAAACAAATGGATATTTTTTTAAAGAATCCTACAATATTAAAGAGCTTATTAATTATACTGTTTTCCCAAGCCTCAATTAAGATGTTAATCTAGAAATCAATACCATGTGCTTTGGAAATGCTCAGTGTTCAACAACTCTCAGAGGCATGGGTTTGCAAAAAAATGCCATCTCTAACAAAGAAAGATTTAGGAATTCTAACTTTGGTATTCTTAGGGAGAACTCTTATTCCTCTGTGCAAAACATAAAAGCCTGACCATCCTAAATGCAATTCTTATAAATCTGGAAATTTTTTGAATGCACACAGGCATATTTTTATATATGCTAAAGGCAAAATTTGAAAATCCCTCCTGTTCTGTGTTTATGAGGAGAAAACTCAAGGGTGCATGACATCTTTATCCAGATATTTCATAACCTAAATTTACCCTCCTCAGAATGTTAATATTACATACTAGACTAGAACAGAACTACTTACTATCTCTACAGATCAGTGATAGTCTAGTAGACAATGGTGAAGTATCTAAGTAGGCTATCACTAAAATTCACCATCCTCTGTTTCCAATACATTTCAAAACATGTACTAAGAATTTATAGATGTGTTTTATCCTTTAAATAACCCATGTTTAAAAATTTTAATGTTTACTTCATTTCAGCTTCTTATATCCATATAACAACTTTTTCACAAAGTATTCCAACTTGGAATGGAAAAACAATAATAACCTTTGTATAACAGTATACAAAAATGAGAAGGCCAGACACTGAGATGGAAAACCAGAGTACGGATTCTTTAAAACAGAAAAATGTGACTTTACAATATTAACAAATATACTACTACTTATGATCTGTCTGCCCCACAAACTATAATGAAAAGCTATCATAAATTACATCACAGATCTGTTACTGTCTTGATATTTGAGTTTTCAGTGATTTGTTGTGTATAAACCATGACTATCATCTTTGTGAGATTACAATGGCATGTGGAAATTAAAACATTTTGTGGACATCAAGGAAGTGATAGATAGGATTTTTATTTTATTTTTCAAGAATGTTTTACAAAATCATCCTCTCTTAATCCAGTTTTTAAAAATGCCATGACCAGCTTTTTGGGTGACTCCTTCACGTCATTCAGGTTCCCATTCAGATGTTAAGTTATCACAGAAAATTTCCCTGAAATTTTCACATTATACAACATGCTATTCAGTTTTATTTTTCTTCACAGAGATTTACTGATAATTTGTTGACTATCTCACCTCCTCCACTGGAATCAAGGTCTTAAAAGGCCTTGGGCCTTATTATTTCTGGTTTGTTCCTACAACATATACTGTTTCTAAAATACTGCCTGCAATGTAGTAGGTGCTCAATACATATTTGCTGAATGAATAAAACCTCCAATATTTACAGAGGCTATCTCTTAATTTCATGCATAATGAATTCCTGGAAGAGATGCAGAGTTAGAATGATAATATAGGAATTATGTGTAGATAGATAGGTAGATTCCAATCCCAGAGAGGAAAAAATGGTTTTTAAAATTCCTAATTACAAGATGTTTTGATGACACTGTTTTGAAAAATGTGTTTCTAATGTGTCATATACATACTTCATTTTAATTTATTTTATTTTGTCCTGCAAATTTAATAACATTTATGTCAGGATAATATTAAAAGTCATTATTTAAAGTAGTTGTAGTAATCTCTTCTTTTTCACATGCATTAATCCTCTGAGAATCATCACTTCTAATCACTTTGTTTTACATTCTTTTTACTACATATGGGATAAAGGCAGTAACATTGCCATAAGCATGGCAGCAATGCTGTGAAGACAAATACAGTGACTCTGGTGAAGCAGAACTGTTGGCTAGAAGGCAATTCTTTTTTTTTTTTTTAACTTTATTTATTTATTTTTGAGAGAGAGAGAGAGAGAGATGGGAGCAGAGAAAGAGGGAGAGAGAGAATCACAAGCTGGTTCCATGCTGTCAGCACAGAGCCTGATGTGGGGCTCAATCTCATGAATCCTGAGATCATGACCTAAACTGAAATCAAGAGTCAGACACTTAAGCAACCGACTGAGGCACCCAGGAGCCTCAGCTGGAAGACAATTCTATCATACAATTGCTTTTAATCTATTTCATCAACTGACATACAGAAGTCCTAGTCTGGTGTACAAGGGAAGTTTCGTAGAATCAGTGTATGCAACTCTAAACTGTATAAAATTCCAACTTAAGTGGGGGAATGTACCTCCCATCAGGCTAAAAAGGTAACTGTGGCCCAGTCATTCCCAAGCTCTCAGTCAGCAGTTTTCAAACTTCAACATTTATTGAATCCCCTGGAAGTTCCTATTAAAAATTCAGACCCCTCAGGGCCAACCAAGATAATCTGAATCAACAGCTTGAAAATAGCTCAAGAAACAGTATTTTTAACAAGCACCTCAGGTGATTCTGGTGTAACCAGTGTGAGAAACACACTGATAAATGCTTGTCTAAATGAAGAAAAGTATCATGGTATTATATACTCATGATTATTAGCCAGTCTTATATTTTAGAGATATATACTTTTTATCCGTACATTATTTTCCTACTTTTGTAATGTCAAGCTTATTGACATGATGGAAAGGCTTTAACTTTTGTTCAAAACTCTGAAATGAGGAGCTTCACTTCCTCAGTTTTGCTTCCTTCATCTTCCTGAAATGAGGCATATGATTAATTTTTCTCTGTCATACCTATTTTTGGTGGGTGCAAATAATAAGAATTTGTCTAGCACTGACTTTTAAGCCTCAGGCTATTCAGTATCATCATATAGCTACAACTTCAATTATTCTGTCAGAAAATATTGCTCCATCCCAAGGAAAATACCATAACGGACATTTCAGAGGATGTATTTTCTTCAAGGTTGAGAAAGCTACAATATTTTAAGTATGGATAGATCTTCTCTTGGCAAAACCCAGGAAAACTATTTCAAGGTCAATTGTAAACAAAGGTTCTACATAGCTAGAGGTTTTGCTATAATTAGCTGTAACATGGAGTACCTGGGTGGCTCAGTCAACTGAGCATCTGACTCTTGATTTCAGCTCAGGTGATAATCTCAGGGTTTCTGGGATTGAGCCCCATGTCAGATTCTGAGCTGATAGCCCGAAGTCTGCTTGGGATTCTCTTCCCCCGTCTCTCTGCCACTCCCTCATTTGTGCCTTCTTTCTCTCTCTCTCAAAATAAACAAACATTAAAAAATTTTTGTAATAATTAGCTCTAACTTCACATAAACTACATTTATTATAACTAAAAATAATTTTTCAAGACAGGAAAAAAGACCAAATTCACTTCTCCTCATGAGACTTCTGTGTGCATATTACATCTTTACCATTTATTTTGTACTCACTTTTTAAAAAGTACTTCATTTAGAGTAGAAAATATTCAAAAATAATTGCATACAGAAAACTCCTTGGAACTGAATATTAAAATTTTGAATTTGATGACGTACAACTAAAATCCTCTAAGAAACCATGTTTCTAACAATGACTAAAAGTAAACTACTAGATTTCTTTTGGCTGTGTTCACAACTAAATGAGTTGTCTGAGAAATCCACAATTATTTTTTTATAATATGTTTTATGTATATAAATATTTTATGTGTGTGTTCTCAATTCATAGAGACAATGGACAAATTTTAACAGAGTAAACAATTAATCCCATTAAGATAATATACAAATGAGATATGAGGGTAAATAAAGCAAAGAGTTTGTTGTGATGTTACATTTATTAGAGTGGAAATTTCAAATATAAAGTAAGATGCCCTACTTAAAGTGGCTTATGGAAAATTTTACTTTTCATTGTGAGTTCAGTTATGACTGAACTATTTTATACCGTTCACACCCCCATCAGAGATTATAAACTTTCTCCTCTTATAGGAAAAGATGTCTACTGTATAGCTGTAGGGTTATCTTACTCATTTATAAACACAGCAGAAGAGAGAGATGCTGTCTTCACAAAAAATATCAATAAAAGTAGAGCTTTGGGGGAACCTGGCCCAAAGTAGGTCAGAAGGTTTGTTTGAAACACTCCTCCTAGAAGATGTGTTGGTTGGCTTAGTTCTAGTGGCAGTCACACACTGATGCTGGGTATAATGTCAACTCTGCCAGGGACACTGGACTCAGAGGGGAAAGTGGTTCCTTTAAAATAAAATCAGGATTTCTTTGCATGACAAAGGGAAACAGTAACTACTAGTTGCTATTTCAAAAACTGTATACATTAAATTCCAATGCTATTAGTGATAAAGTGATGTCATAGGATAACTATAGAAGCAAGTGCATGGTAAGTTTTATTGTTTACGTGCAGGGATAACAGAGTAGTTCGCATGTTCCATTTTGATCAGGGTGAGAAATGCCAACTTTGAAAGCCTTTAGCATTGTTTTGCTTTAAGTTGAAAGAGGGCCCAATTTTTACCCAACCATGCACAGCTGCCTATTAAATTGGAAGCCAAATGTTGAAGGACAGGTAGAAGAAGGTGGGTGACATGGGGAAGCAGGAGAAGAGACGAAAGAGAGAAAAAGACACCTCCTCTATGCTCATCATTCTCATGGTTTTTTGGTCATGTGTTATGTGCTTAATAAAGAGATTATAAGACAGAATGAAACTGTCAAGTAACTCACAGCAGGTCTGCCATCCTATTTTAAAAGTTATTCTCAATGCTCCCATAAGATGTGATTTCTTAAAACACTTTACCACTTTGAGAGAATTAGACTTAATTTATCTAATTATTACCCAGAACTACTAAAGTAGACCTTTCCTTATACAGACATTATTTTACTTTTTATGTTCTTAGTTATTAGTAGTTACCTTTGTCATTTTCTTCTTATATCCCAGCTCTAAATTTTATTTTTTAATTTATTTTATTTTTTAAAAATACTTATTTAGAGACAGACACAGTGCGAGCAGCTGAGGGGCAGAGAAAGAGGGAGACACAGAATCTGAAGCAGGCTCCAGGCTCTGAGCTGTCAGCACAGAGCCCGAGGTGGGTCTCCAACCCATGAACCCATGAGATCACGACCCCATCTGAAGTTGGGCACTTAACAGACTGAACCACTTAGACGCCCCCAATTCTAAATGTTAGTCAACACTGTATACTTAGAAACTGAAGAATTCAGTTTGGAGAACATTCGGGGGTTCCAAAACATATATTGACTCAATAAACTTAGTTTATTCCCTTATGAAATCAATTTTGGATTTACACAGCCAAATTAATAGTGAAATGGGGAAAAGTGTAGAAATTAAGCCACCATTTTCTACTATGGATAAAGAAATGTGGTGTGAATATTTACATTTGCTAAGAAAAGGTAAAACTAGATACATGTAATAATTATTGGTATGAATGAATTACACATATTAAAAATCTGCTCAGAAAAGATTTAAAAAATCACCATCGCATTGCACCACAGTGACCACACTGGCTCATTTATCCACTTTGTAATAGATCACAGACTTTTAATGTGTGATAATTATTTTGGTCACTATGGTCATGGGTTGATGATTATAGCTTATTTAAAAATAAAAAAGACTGAAATTGACAACTCATTTAGTTTTACTTCTTTTTTTATAGATGAGTCAGTTAAAGTACATAGAAACTAAATGATGTGTGTCCAAGGTCATTGACTTGAGATTAGAACAAAACTGTACCTAAAATAGAGGTAAGTGGCCTTTTCTTTTTTTTTTTTTTTAATAATTTGTGGTAACATAAAGCCCTATGTGTATCAATAATTGTATTTTTCATTATATTCTTACCATATTCAAACTTGGCTCAAAACATAAGAATATGCAAAGCTTACAACCCTAATATGTCAAAAAGAGAGAGACACATGTTTAAACTAATAACTAACCAGCAGATATTATCCTTCCAGGCTTTTGTTTACTGTGCAAACCCTACAATTTGTTCTGTGCTATTATAATTAAATTGGAAAAGTAATTAGCATGCCAATAGCTTTAATTTTAATACCTGAATGTGTCTCACTTTCAGAGTAATTTAAAAAATAATGTAAGTTGTGCTTAATAATGTTAGATTACATAAGAGTGCAAATCTACCGTCTTTTTTTTTTTTTAGTCTGTTTCAAGAGCTATGAACTAATTGAGTCTTATTGATTATGTGTTTAATTATGACATGGTCAATACTGCAGGAGATTCTGGGTGAGTACAGAAAAACATAGCGATGGTTTCACAAGCCTTTAGGTAGATCAGTTAGGCACATGATAGAAGCCATTTGAAAAGAAGACAAAACCACATACAATAAAAGGCTACACTGTGTTATTTAATACACCTGTGTAGGCATCTTGAGGGAGAGTTTTTAAAAAGACAATTCTTATAAACATTATATTTCCAAATCTCTTACCTCTATCCTTCCCTGATTCTTTTCTGCTTTTTGTTTAAGTCAGTGGTTTTCAAAGTATGGTCTATAGTCTGCTAGGAATCTCTGATACGTTTCCAGGGATTATGGAGTTCAAAATAATTTTCTTATGAATTCAATGATGTTATTTGCTTTTCCTACCATACTGGTATTTGTAACTAATGGTGCAAAAGCAGTGGTAGAGAAAATGCTGGCTGCTTATGAGCAGTGAAGTTGGTTGCACCAAAGTACATAGGAAGTCATCTTATTCTTCACTTTCCTGCATTCGCAGAAAAAAGAAAAAGCCAGTTTTACTTACGAATGTCCTTGATGAAACATTCAAAATTTAATTAAATCTTAACAATGGGTACTTCTTTTTTTCAATAGTGTGTATGAGAGAAATGGGAAGTACACATGAATCATTTCTGTTGTACACTGCAGTACAATGGTAATCTAGAAGAAAACCACTGTGTGAGTTTGGAGGTCGCTTTTCATACAACATCATGTTTCTTTGACGAATGACAGAAAACTATAGTTATTCAGACTTGGGTACTTGTCAATCATTTTCTTAAAAATAAACTCTGTGAGCTTGTGTCTTCAAGTAAACCAACTGAGAATATATACTGCCACTGATAACATTTGAGCATTCTTTCAAGTGAAAATTAGAATTTTGGAAAACTAAAATTTCCTAATATTAGCTCAATTGCTTCTACATACTTAAAGGGTATTCATATGAGATCAGAGATAATAAGTAAAATTTCCAAAAATATCACATAATAAAATGTATCAGTATTTGAAAGTTGATAAAAATGTCATGCACATCAGTATTTTCCAAAAATAAAATCCTGTGTGGGGAGAAGATCCATTAAAAGCACAAAATGACCAGTGGATTTTAATGTAACAACATGTGTAAATTTACTGACACAGTTTTCAATTTCACATTGGAGCTAAAATTTAGTAAACTACCCCTAAGTTTTAGTGGAGTATTAAAATGACTATCCAAAGTTATTTTAAAGAGTCATTAAAGCATTCCTTCCTTTTCCAACTCATATCTGTGTAAGACCAGATTTTTTTCACATCTGCCAACTAAAACAAGATTGTTCTAAATACAGAAACAGATATGAGGAGCCAGCTGACTTAAGTCAGACATTAAAGAGATTTACAAAATTATCAAATAATGCCACTCTTTGCATTAGTTTTTAATTTGGAAATATTATTTCATAATGCTTTATGTTTTCATAAAAATATGACATTTCCATAAATGGTTTTGTAATCAATAATTAAAATTAATAATTTAAACTCTATTAATTTCCACTATGGCAAATTTTAAGGGGAAAAAAGCAAAAGTTCTTTGCATCCACAATTATTTTTAATAGTGTAATGGGGCTCAAGACTAAACAGCTTTAAAAAAATTTTTTTTTTACAGTTTATTTATTTTTGAGAGAGAAAGAGAGCAAGAGTGCATGAGTAGGGTAGGGACAGAAAGAGAGGGAAGAGAGAATCCCAAGCAGGCTCTGCACTGTCAGCACAGAGCCCAGCATGGGGCTTGAACTCACGAGCTGTGAGATCATGACCTGAGCCAAAACCAACCGACTGAGCCACGCAGGTGCTCCAAAACCAAAGAGCTTTTAAGAAGAGTTGCTTTAAGAATCTATACTTTCCTCCTACATCAATCATTTGATGCCAATATTGTCCTCAAGGGGTCGCCCTAATTCTAACCCAGCCAGCCAGGGCTCAGATTGGCATTTCTAATGCACACACCCGATACAATACTGACCAGTAAGCAACTCTTCAATAATGGATCTCTATCCTTACAAGGAAAACTCCAACTCTGTGACAAGGTGTAAAAGGCCATCTTGGTCTAGTGCCAGACTATCTCTAGAATTCCCTGCACCTCCCCTCCTCTCATGCTACACAGAAGGGTATGCCAAATACTTGTATACCTCTCCCTCTTGCCCTTATAGCCATTTACGTGAAATAGCTCACACCTCCTACCAAAGACATTCATTTTCTTCACTTTGGGATTTTTGCCAGTATAATGTCCAAGAAGTCTTTCTTCCTGTTCTTGAAGCTTAGGGAGAAAATGAACCCTTCTTTCTTCTGAGCCTTTTTTGTTTCCTACATTTGCATTTCTATCATGTTTCTAACCCTGTACCTAATGCACATGAACACACAGACAACTGGGTTCCCCTTAATTTAAGAGGAAGAAAAACCTTTGCCATCAATGTTAGCATAAGTGGATTGTGCTTTTCAGCTGTTATTCTTGGGTAGCTCAATACATATATAGTTATTTAGATATTGCCTTTAAGCCACAAATTTGCCCTGTTTTGCCATACTCTGTAAACCACAGTTCTTCTTTGTCACTGGATCCCTATTTATACTTTGTCTGATGTTCAGCCTATTTTTAAAGATAAATACTTCTCAGGCTTTTCTATGCCTTTGGTCAAATTCCAGCGTGCTGAAATAATGGTTCCCGTCCACTTGGTATAGGCTGATAGCTGCTTTTACAGAGAGTATTTACTGAGTGAGTATTCATCACTTGGTCATAGCCAAAAGTCCTAGCCTTTGATACTTATTTTAAAATGATCTATCACTTGTTACCTTTTTTAACATTCAAGAAATACTCCCAGTGTGTTTAGTCATTGCTATATTAATTGCATCACTGTATATAATCAGTAAATGGTGCTTTATTGTGTTTAATGCTGTCCTAGTAAGGCATGTTCGGGTGCTCTCTGAGAACCTTGAATTGTGAGGCGCCTGGCATGTCTTCTCTACAGAGCATTGTAAAAGATGTCCTATCCTGCCAAGTGCAATTAAAGTGTATTAGATTATTATTTGAGTATGTCTGTACATTAGGTCAGAGACAAACTGAAGGGAGTTTGGAATAACAATGAAACTAATAAGGAGACTAAAGGGAGAGTTTGAAAGGAAACCTGGCTGAGATATATTAATCAAGGAGTGAGTGGAGGTAATCATGATTTCCTTCAACCAGTAGTTTCAGAAATCAAATACCCATTTCTCTTGTGACGTTATGTGAAAAATACAATTTGACAGCCTGAGCTATGTTATGGTGTATCTGGCATCAATCCACCCTTGAAATATTGAAACCCATATATTACATACTCACAGATCTTCAACACATGATGCTTTAAAGAGAATACAAATTGCACTACTATTATAAGTCTATTGAGATTAAGGGGGAAGTTTTAGATCCAGACTAACCAATAGAATGACCAAAGACTGCTTCAGAAAGATGTCATATAAGGACTCATATAGGACTCAGTGAATACCATAGAAAGTCCCTCAAAGATGGGAAGAAGGAGGTAGGCTGCCTAAGGTTTACAGGACTTAAGGAAAGACCTGGTGGCACTGAATTCCTTCGCTTTTCTTATTGCCTCTCATATGCGCCAGACAGAGCATTTGCATAACATCCAATGTGGAACAGTTAGCAGGTATGGAAAGAACGGTCCCAGGAAAATCCTGTTCCCTCAAACCAAAAAAACAAAACAATCTTTTTGTCAATACCTACCCTACTCCAGCCAAATGTCAATAGCCCCTGTCTCTGACAAAAGAAAATCTTTAAGATCTAGGACCAGGCAAAAAAAACCCACAGTCCATTAATGGAAAAATAATAATAATAAAATGGACTTAAAAACGTTAAAATGTTAGCTTGACGAAGAACTCTGAAGAAGATGAAAAGACAAGCTGCAAACTGGTAGAAAAAGTTTATAAACCACATATCCTACAAAGAACTAGCATCTGGGGTCTATCAAGAACTCTCAAAACACATTTAAAAACCAATCAATTCAATTAGAAAATGAGCAAAAGATGTGAACAGATGTTTCACCGAAGAGGATATACAGATGAATAATAAGCACGTGAAAAGTTGTTCCACATCACTAGGCATTAAGAAGATGCAAATTAAAAATTCTTTGTTATCATGTGTTCAATTTTTTTTGCCCAGTTTTGATTTGGTGTTCTGTTTATGACTGCATTGTGAGAGCTTCTGGAGAGTCTTTGTTTAGTGTTCTATTCTGAAAACACGTCCTTGACTAGATACGTGTTTCGCAACTATTTTTTTCTCCCTTGTCTTTACTTGTTTTTACAGTGTCTTTTCAAGAACAAAAGTTTTTAATTTTGCTATAGTTCAGTTTATGAAGTTTTTCTTTATGAATTGTGCTTTTGGAATTGTACTTGAGGAGTCTTGATAATCCAGTGTCACAAGATTTGTTTCTATATTTTGTTATAGGTTTTTATAGGTTTAAGTTTTGTAGTAAGTTTATTTTTTATGTGATGTGAAAGAGAGTCAGACATTTCTTGTTTGTTTCAGCATGCGTGGAAGAATAATTTAGAGAGGTTTTATTTTCAAACATTTAATTCTCTTCCCTGAACAAAACCATTTCTCTTTGAATCTTGACAAATCTATAAAATAATGTAAGCCTGTGAATGCAATATATATTGCTTTTTCTGTAATAAGAAATGGATATTTCCATTACTTACTTACTGGTGTCATTAGACTTCCTAAGGATAAATCAGGTTGGCATTTCTCTGCTCAACATTTGGAAGCCTTATATCCAGACTGTATTGATACTTACTATCCTACAACACAGTGATTGTTTAAGACAGATGTAACTGTGGTATCATGCTTGTTTCATGATACATGCACATTATTTTTGTTGCCTTATGTTAATAGTTATTTTTCCTTTCCTTACGGTAATACAGCCAAATCAAAACTGTATTTCTGGTCTCTCCTCGTACATCTTTTGTCTACCCTATCATAGAGTACATAGGCAAGTTTCCTACAGGCAAGGCCTTTTTATGAGATGGATTTTAGACAAATAAGCTCAAGGAATTATAGCATGTTCAAATGTCCAAGGCTATCTAGTAGCCAAAAGAAATAAACAGATAAAAGACGATGTTGTGAACTGATTTTTATTCCAATTTACATTTCTAGGTCATTTGTTTTCTTGACAAAGCTGATGGCTTAAGGGAGAACGGGACCCACTGAATTCTCTGCAGTGAAAACTGCTATTTCTCTTTTTGAGGACTAAAATATTATCTAACTGGGGCTGAAACTTGAAGTATTAAATTAAAATGACAATGTATGTATTTTTACCACCACCAAAAATAAATAAATAAATAAATAAATAAATAAATACACACACACACATACACACACACACACAAGTATGAAATGAATGGTATAACATCAAGCAGAGCTCACTACCAGCACAGAGGTTTTGAAGACCAGCTGTTAATGAAAGACTTGGTGATCAAGATTTGTGGCAAAGAGTAAATTTAATGGATGTGGAAGCCTTCTTTCTGTACTCTTCTATGACTGGAACTTCCAAGTCCTTCTAGTAACAAGGACTTTAATTAAAGTTTTGGTTTTGATCTATTTCTTGTTTCTCCTCTCCACAACTCAACTATGCAAACATTTCCTAAGAGCCAACTCTAATTACAGAATAGGAAAGTACAAGGACTGGAGAAACTAATTTTCACTGAAGGACAAGGAAGTTTTCTGGGAGAAGGGAACTGAGCTTGGTTTTGGAGGACGGGTTCTGGAGAAACTTCCATGGCACTGAAAAGGGCATTCCAAAAAATAAAACAAGGACAGCGTGCTTAAAAGTTATGGATGTTTTCCACTAACTTAAATTATAAATTATCACAGATTGTTGATCTGGGAAGGACTTGGGAGTTCACGGATTCCACTGGTCTACCAATTGCGTGACTTTTATCCTAGGAGTTGACAGATGTGACACTACATCATGGAAACAAAAGGGAGGTTTTGATTTTTTGTAAAAATATACTGTGCTAAAATTAAAATGTCAAAACAGTAGTCTTTCCCAGTCAGTTTATTTTACACACAAGAAAGCAACCCAATTGCAACTTTATGTACACAGATATCCTAAACAGAAGGACTGCTGGCCATAAATTCCACTGCAGGTTATGTTTATAAATGTGCTAGAGTTCTAGGGAGGAAATTCATTTTCCAGTAATTCTCAAGAAAAGGGAAATCAAAGTCCTTTTTGATCAAAGTGCTACATGATAATAACAAGGAAAGATTAATTTCCCAAGGTTATTTTATATAATATAATTTATAAAACACATGGTTCAAGACTATCGAGAACAGAAATGATGATCTACTCACCAAATTAAGAAAAGTATACTGGAAAAATATATTTCTAACTGTTATGATAGGAATAAATTTATTGCCTGTCTTTAGAAATACATTCATTAATTCATTGCTTTAAAAGATAATCAAGTGAAGGATACTTTCTAATGAAGGTTAACAATGGAAGAAAATCTCACAACTGAAGACTGGAAACTGAAAGAATTCTCTTAAGTTCTAAAATGAATCAAGTCGACTCAGATATATGATTAAGAAAATTTCGGGGCGCCTGGGTGGCTTAGTCGGTTAAGCGTCCGACTTTGCTTAGGGCATGATCTCGCGGTTTGTGGGTTCGAGCCCCGCGTCGGGCTCTGTGCTGACTGCCAGCTCAGAGCCTGGAGCCTGTTTCAGTCTGTGACTCCCTCTCTCTCTCTGACCCTCCCCTGCTCATGCTGTCTCTCTCTCTCTCCTAGAAATAAATAAAACATTAAAAAAAAATTTAAAAAAAGAAAATTTTATTATGGAGATATATTGGTTTTTTTTTCTTTTTTACTTGTGGGATCTCTAGATTAAGCCTTTCTAAAGAATCATATGGTCAAGTCAATCAAATAAGATATCTGGTGTGATTTCCTTCCACATTTGGCTGAGTGATCAGACTGAACTGATCTTCATCAGATCAAAATACATGACCAGAGTTTTCCCCCATTCTTTTGAAGACCTTCTTTGCAGTTCTGAAAATAGTAGCCAGAAGCAAAGAGAAGTTCATATTTTCTTTCAAATTTTATAGAAAAATAGAATATATCTTTTGAACAGTAAACATTGTTTTACATAGCCAGCTATATGAAAAGAAGTACTCAGGTTTAACAAATAGTCTTATTAAAAAGACAATCAATAATAAATATATGCTGAACTTTAAAAACCTTTATTATAAAATAAAGGGATGTCTTTATTTTATACATTTTTCTTAATGTTTACTTATTTTTGAGAGAGAGAAACACACACACAGAGTGTGAGCAGTGGAGGGGCAGACAGTAGGAGACACAGAATCTGAAGCAAGGTCCAGGCTCTGAGCTGTCACCACAGAGCCCGATGCAGGGCTCAAACTTGCGACCATGAGGTCATGACCTAAGCCAAAGTCAGATATTTAACCGACCGAGACACCCAGGCGCCCCTATTTTATACATTTTTAAAGTTAAGAAACTCAATCTACTTTTATCTCTTTTAGTCATATTAAATTTCCACAAAACAATGCACTAGGAGACCTCAACAATGGCCTATTTTCTTGCCAATTTCTGTTATAATTTACAAATTTCAAAATAAATAAACCACTGTTGCAGTGTGAATTTAGCAGAGTACTATTTAAAATCCAAGATATATCTTCCAACGTATTAAAAACTATAAATATTTGGGGTGCCTGGGTGGAGCAGTCTGTTAAGTGCCGGACTTCCACTCAGGTCATAATTTCACGGTTTGTGGGTTCGAGTCTCGTGTCAGGCTCTATGCTGATAGCCCAGAGCCTGGAGCCTGCTTCAGATTCCTTCTCTCTCTCTCTCTCTCTCTCTCTCTCTGAGTCTCACTCTCTCTCTCTGCCTCTCCACGACTTGTGCTCTCTCTCTCTCTCAAAAATAAACATTAAAAAATTTTAAAAACCAAAGAAACTATAAATATTCAAGTATTCGCTATCAATCTTTTAAATCTCAGAGATTTACTTCCTTACTGTTAAGATTACTAGTTTTGATATTTAATCTTCACTCTGTGAGAATGTGATACTTGCCCCTAAACTTAAATTTCTGAGGTTCAAATGAAAAGAAAACTCAAACACTAAGTTTAGTTTAATTAGCAAAAAGTTAAGTTCTGGCGGCATTTATTCTAACAATGCTTACATCTAATTAGTTGAATTGATTACTTTATTTATTCAGAAAGGAATACTCCCAGAGATTTAATTACAGTGTACAACTGAGTATTTTCAGATTTATACTATGTTTAAAAAGGTAAACCTATCTTAATTCAAATATCATCCATTTACCATGTGTATATATCAACTCTTCTCATACATAAGTCTCTATGTCTATATGAGCATTCAACAGTTGGGTTCACATATCAGACATAAAGAGGATATTTATATTGACACCTAAATTCAAAATTAAAATTATTTATGAAAGGCTTGATTTTATTATCAGCTGTAGGAAAAGGGAATACATGGACTAACCCAGTTCATATCACTATTTTTTCTCCCTCTGCTGATTACTTGTTCCTTACAGTTTTATTGTGGCCTTACCAGTTATTGCTTATATTTACTAGCTGTTTTCTTGTCTCCTCATCCTCTATCAAGATTTAAATGTGTGTGAGTTCAAGAAAGTACCTGTATGCTTTAACATCCCATTAGACACATTTTATTCACATTAATAATATCCAATTTAGCAATGTAGCAATTTGGGAGGTAAGATATTGCCTAATGAAACATCATCAACATATTATCTTCCTCCTCACTTATTCTGCTTTGCTGTGTGTTTCATTTCATTCATTTCTCTTGTTTTATATGTTTTACTACCTAATAATCTTTCTTCAAAATGGAGAAAATTATAACTTAGTAGGAAGGTTTCAGGGACAGAAAACAGCAAAGATGACCAAAAACATACAGGATGGAAAGTTTTTTAATTGTTCTAGATCTTAGATTGATTTCCATTATTTTCTTTTTTTTAGTTTTTAAATGTTCTTGTAAAAAAGAAAGCCTTTGTTTTCTGATTAAACACAAATGTAGTTCAAAGGAAAGAGTAAAATGATTATTTCAGAAATAGCTGTTCAAAAGATGTATCTAAAATAATAAAGCATATGGTAGTAAATCAAAGGGTACACATTTACAAATTGAAACATGAAATCCCAATTACAATATCTTGCATTGCAAAGATGCCAGTTTTTGTGAAACTAATTAGTCTTGTATAATGGAAAACTATAATTGAGTCTATATGGTTATGAGGGATGAAATTGAAACCAATTGCATATTTCCTGACATTTATATTTCTAAATTATCAAACATAATTGTTTTTTTTTTATTTTTGCAGGTAATTGACTTGCAAGTTTTATCAAGTTGTTGGAATATATTCTTGCTCTGAAGTATTTTCATAATCCATATTCCAACAATCCCTTCATTTTAGACTTCATAGTGTGTTACAATTTTAACCCATTACTTAGCTGCAAGGAAATATTTTTACTAAAAGGGAAATACTTTATGGATAAACTAATGGAATATTTCATCACACTTTCTCATAGATACAAGCAATCTTTTTTATTATATCATTAATATAAATATTCAGATGGGGCACCTAGGTGGCTCAGGCAGGTAAGCGGCTAACTTCAGCTCAGGTCATGATTTCACCATTCGTGAGTTCAAGCCTCACTTTGGGCCCTGTGTTGACAGCTCAGAGCCTGGAGCCTACTTCTGATTCTGTGTCTCCCTCTCTCTTGACTCTTCCCCTGCTCGCACTCTGTCTCTCTCTTTCTCTTAAAAATAAATAAACATTAAAAATAACATATATATTCAGAAATGTTTAAAAAGGTGGATTATTAACTGCCGATCTGAAATCATAATACTCTCTAATTATGCACTGAAATCATATTACTCCGTAATATTATTGGAACTCTTATGCGATTTTGTTTTATAAAGCTGTGAAATTTTTATTATATTTGACATTTTCTAGTCTGAAAATGTTAAAAAACAAAATAAAACTAGGGGCATCTGGGTGGCTTAGTCACTTAAACATCTGACTCTTGGTTTTGGCTCAGATCATGATCTCAGGGTTTGCGAGTTCAAGCCTCCATCAGCCTCCTTGCTGGCAGTGCAGAGCCTACTTGGGATTCTCTCTCTCTCAAAAATGAATAAACTTAAAAAATTTTTAAAAATGTTTAAAAAGAAACTGAAAGAACTGAGAAAAGATCATCTATTTGAAAAGAATCAGAAAAGGGAAAGTAAAATATTACTACAGGTTACAAATTCAAAGAGGATCAAATTAGGTAATTTATATTTGAAGGAAAATAGGGAAATTTTTGAGACAGAATTATTTGATTAAATTGGCAAGCAAGTGAGGCCTTATTAAGTATTGTATTGGTCAACTAATGAGTGACCAGAATCTATAAAAGTTTCAAAAAATTTCAGATAACAGAGGATTATGCAAACAAATGTTTATTTTGCATTTACTCTTCTGATTCCAGTGCACGTCTTGAGTGGCTCTGCCTTTCACAATCACACAGAGACCCAGGCCAGTGGAAGCTATGCTGACTTTTGTTAGTATTTTTTATCTGGATCATGAGTTTACCTTGTTCATTGCAGCAAAGAAGAAAGAATCCTCTAAGTAAAAGCTTTATCCCAGAAGCAAAGCTCATCACTTCTCACAGCCCATTGGACAGAATTAAGAATCTATCGCTGGGTTATCATCAAGGATCAGAAAAATATAGTCTTCCCTAAAGATCCAGAAGGAGAGGAAAATTAGATGTTAGTGAGTACTAGTGTTCACCACTGCATTAGATTAGAAATAATTCTATTATATTCTAGGTGATGAATTACCATTCTCTGTCTTAAAAATATTTAACCAATTTCAAATACTCAAAATTTAATTGTTTCATTTTAATGATGCATCCATTTTCAGTCTAAGTAGTAGGTCTTTTATAAAACAAGTTATGATAAAATTATATTATTGGCATATATTTCTATTTGAATTTATTATTTCAAATATAAGTTGTTCATCTAAATTTGTTGCTGTTCATTTTGTAATTTTTGTGGGACAATTCTTATTGTAAATCTAAATTTAGTAAAAGGAATTCTGAGTATATAGTAATAGAAAAAGTTCAGTATAAATATCTTCATTTACACATAAAAATTATGAAAAAAATTAAATGGAGTCAAGTAAATTATGACTATCAGATAAACCCTATTCAGATATTAAAATCATAATCATGAAAAGTTAATTGGAAATATAGAGTGAATTTAGAGTAAGTTGGAATTAAGCACAATATGTAATTGCATGGATATGGAAAAAATGAAAAGAAATTCAGAAAAACAGTAGGTATATGATGAGTCAGAAGAATGGTAGAATTTTAAGTGAATTTTAGTTTTTTTAACCATCTTTTTGGTATGATGCTTACAAAATGAAGTAATATAAAATAATAATGTTTTTATGGTTCTGAATATACCTGTTTGGCAGACACTGATGAAAATTCTATCAGTTACACCAGCATTTTCTAATAAGTATAGTGATAGAAACAATTAACCAGTAGTATTTATGGAGTGATTACTATCTTAAGAACTTTAAATGTAACACTTTAAATATATTAACTTACTTAATATTTAATATAACATAGCAAGGTGAGCTCCATTATTACTCTGCTTATGTGAATAAGAAAACAGCTACAGAAAACTGCAGTCACATGCCTAAGTTTACCAAATTCATAGGTGCTAGGATGTAGGCATAAACACTTTGTCTATTTTCTTTGCCACCACATACACAATATCCCATAGCTTAATGCAAACAGAGGTTACAGTGAATAAATTCACATTAGAACCAAAAATTATGCCAAATAAAATTAAGGAGGTGGAGGAAAAGTGTAGGAGAGGCAGAGGAGGAGGAGTGACAGGAGATCCAAGAAGTAAAGAAAAAAATAGATTGAGAAGATAGAAATACTTTTAAAACTATTTCAAAGCATGATTTTAATGGAGTTTTAACATTATGTAAATAATATAAACTAAAATATAGTGGAAGATTAGGTCTTTTAATATGTACTAAAGATTTTCTTTTTCTAGAAGATTTAAGCTTTCATCTTGTTTCTTTCAGAAAAAAAATTTACTTCATTTCGCTCAGCACTGTTAACACCAGATTTTGTGCCACAGCTTCGGATTCATACACAATCCTTTTTTGAACTAGTCATAGGCTTCTAATTCTATTGACAGGTTACAATGCAGACTCTTGGTTATTGCTCACCTCAGTGTGAGAGCCTTATCACACCTCCTCCTGCCGTTATTTCCCCTTTGCCGCATCCCTGTGTGTACTCTCTCCCTTCCTCCCTCCTCCACTAATCTCTCTCTACACATGAACATTCATCCTAAACTCTTTCTGAAACATACTTCCAAATGGGTCATTGTGTACATGAAGATCTATGATGTCATTTTATTTCTTGCTGAATTAGTCAATATGTGGTTCGACATGCTTCATCTTTTGAACCTTACCCCTAAATCTAGAATCTCCTTCCACCTTTATTTCATCTCTCTCATCTTCCAGCTAAAATGGGGATACAACATTGTATGTAGTATATTAACTTGATCAGGCTCTGACATAAATCATAATTTATAAGCAAAGGACAGATTTTGTTATTTTTGCTAATTCTGCTTATTTTATAGTAAAGAGAGTATCAAATAAGAAAAATACATTACTTTGTCAGTTAGCTAGCTATTTCTTCATACCAAATAACCCCAAAGCTTAGTGGCTTAAGATAACATATAAATTATCTTGTAATTCTGCATTTAACTGAGTGGTTTTATAATCTAGATGATCATGGGTGGGTAGGTTCTATTGCATCTTCTCACGTTTCTGTTATCAGCTGCTCGGCGGTGAGGCTGGATGATCCATGAAGTCCTCACTCACACGGATGGTGTTTGGAGAACTGTGTTCCCACATGTGCTGGTGTCCCTCTGCTGCCCTCTCATCCCCATGCAGGCCCCTATATTATTCAATTGGTGGCTAAGGTTTCCACTTTCAATAACAATAACAAAACAACCTCAATGTCCAACATATTTCAAGCATCTGTATCCACTATTTTCCGAAAGCCCCATTGGCCCCAAAAATCACATGGTCAATCCTGATTTAAGGGCTGGTAGAGTCAGATCCAGCTCTTGATAGAAGATTAACTTTAATAATTTATACCTATCCATTTCATCTAAATTGTCAATATTTTTGCATAAAAATTGAGAATATCCCTTTATAATACTGGTGGTATTACTATGAGGATTTATTCTACCTCTATTTTCAAAGATTGGTACTTTTTTAACTATACAGAGACCAAAGAATTATAATTAATCCCATGGAGTATATTAACTGAAATCACATAAAACAAAAAACGTATGGGAGCAGTTTTCAAGTAGTCTGGGTAGCAGAACACGTACGCACGTGTAATAAACACATACACACGTGTAATAAACACAAATAAATTTGTCTACAAAAGAACTCCTTATTCAAGATGTAACCATAAACTACCTTTTCCAAGGATACTATGTAGTTAATGACAACTGGACACATTTTTTAAGAGGAACGGGATAAAAACTGAAATTTGATTAACATCATTCTGCTGCTTTCTCTACTAACACTGTACACCAAGTGGTGGGACACGTAAAGACAGGTATGGCCACTTTGATGAAGCACAGCTCTCCACCTGTAGCCCACATCCAAGAAATCCTATTAATTAATCCCCACCTATTGCCAATCATTATTCTGCACATACACTGTTAGGAAGGGAAATGACAGTTCAGGATGATATTAAGCTTAATAATGTTCTAAACCAGAAAACATGAGGTTCTGACAATGAAGTCTGTCCAATTTTTTCACATTCTTCTCTATTTTTTAACAAAATGGGTCATTCATTAGAGCCGTAGGAACATTTTTACACTGAAATAAAATTGCATAATTTAAAGTATCATATAATTTCTAAAATCTTATGAAGTGCTTCACTGAAGCACACAGAAGTGTGAATTTTTTCATGCCAATAATTTAAAATTTTCATGATAATCAAAAGATGATATTCGTTTTATATACATCTGTCCATGCATATATTATGTCTTTTCCTATATTTTCTGTGTACTGTAACACTTTTTACAGTGACAGTTTTCCAGGTTATTTGTTACTAAATTCACAAAAATACAGAAATAGATGTGACATACCAGATAACAGATTACTATGAATGTTCAGGCTATGAATTCTCTGCTAAGGATGATGTATGACTCTGTGATTCTATAAAACACTAAGATACTATAATAACAAAGTATCTTTTATTATAGACTTAATATTTTTATTTATTGAACCCTTATTAGTGTTAAAAATATAGATATGGTCTAGAATATGTATATGATAATGATAAAATACAAACTCCTTAAAATCAGCTTCAACCAATATCTTCATCCCTACATGCACACAAGCACTTTTCATTTCAACCACAAACTACTATCAAATTTATCTCACTAAACCATGTATTCTTACTTCTTTAATTTGGGGGGCAAAGAATATATTCATTTATTTATTGAAGGCCTACCATATTCCAGAAACTGTTCACAAAACTGAAGTAGACAAATCAACAAATAGAAAGCAAAAAATAAAAAACATAAAAAATTTTTAAAAAGAAAAAGAACTGCTCCCATCAATCACATTAGGAGTTCAAAAGAAAAATGTAAGCTAGAGATATGAATTTGGGTATCATCACCATAAAAATAACATTGACTGACTGATTGAGAAAGAGAATGAGTCGGGTAGGGACCAAGAGAGATTCTTAAGTAGGCTCCACATTCAGAGTGGAGCTTGACACGGGGCTCTGTCTCACAACTGTGAGATCCTGACCTGAACTGAAACCAACAGTCTGATGCTTAACTGACTGACCCACCCAGGAGCCCCAGCATATAAATAATATTCAAATGCATGAGATGTAATGAAATCACCAAGGGAGTGAGTGTACACAGAGAGGGAAGAAAAGGCACAGGACTGATGTAAAGTCTCCAGTAAGAGACTAGTAGACAACATGGATGAGAGGTCACAGTTAGGTAAACATTTGTTGGGTGTAAAATGCTAGAAGAATGAACTAGAAGGAAGAGGGAATAATCAATAATGTGATGTATAAAAATGAGATTATGGAATGGTTATAGGTTTAGGAATTGACATGTTCTAGGGTTTAGCCAAAGGAATGACTGGGGATTAAAGAAACTGAGAGGCCAGAGAGGGCAGAATCCTCTCCACATGTATTCTAAACACCAAATAATGAAACATAAATAGATTTGGAGGAAACAATAAAATAATTGTTTAAAGTCAGTGAGAGATGAAACAAATGCTCAAATATTTCTAAATTTTAACACTGAGAAGAATTGCAGTGATGAAACAAAAGACAGGGGGGAAAAAAGCAAAAAAATCAAGATTGTGGACAGAAAATAGAAGGTGAGAGGTACCAAACTATCAATGAGGAAACAAAGAAAAAGTACTCCACCTTTAAACCCAGTGGATATGGGGGTATAAGGAAAACAAATGCCCTTTGAAAGTATCATTAGTGGAGATCCAGGTTCTGTGTAGAGTAAAATGGTAAGGGAAATGGTCAAAAAGGAGGTTGACAAGGTCTTGCTACTGACAGACCATTAATTCAAAAGGGGGATGGTGAGAAGGGGATTGAAAAAGAAAAGGGTTTGTTCAGGATTAGATGACAAGCAGGAGACCATCTAGGAGGTATGAGAAAGTCTGAGGCTTTCTGTGGCAACTGCAGAAGTATCATGAGTTGAATCCTAGTAGAATCAAGTTAAATCGTTTTAGCAAAAGTGTGGTCCTTGTGGGGTGTGAAGCAGCGAGGATCCCAATACTCAGGGGTAAAGACCTTGTCAGACGCTGTGTAGACAACGGCTATGACTGTGAGTTCCCATGTACCCTCTGTTGATGAAGAAATGAATCTCCCCCATCTCTGAAGGCCCAGTTAAAATGTTGATCTATCTTTTCTGACAGTCACAAAGAAGCCAACTAATGTCCCCTTTGTGTTTCCTTAGCACTCTGTTAATTCAGCTATCACTATATGTGCCTGCCTGACTTTCCTAGTAGACTGTGAGACTCTTTCATAAAGGATAATTTAATACCCTTAATTGCTAGCATAGTGTCTGGCAAATACTTCCTCTCAAGAAGATACTGTAGTTGCTAGGTGAAAGAGTATTTTAAATCAGGACTTCTCAAACTCTAATGCAAACACAGATCACATAGGGATCTTTTAAAATGCAGATTCTGCTATCATGGTTAGGCCTAAGGTTCTGCATTTCTTTCTTTCTTTTTTAATGTTTCTTTATTTTTGAGAGATAGAGTATGAGCAGGGGAGGGACAGAGAGACGGAGACACAGAATCTGAAGCAGGCTCCAGGCTCCGAGCTGTCAGCACAGAGCTCTATGAGAGGCTTGAACCCACAAACTGCGAGATCATGACCGAAGCAGAAGTCAGACACTTAACCAACTGAACCACCCAGGTGCCCCTGAGGTTCTGCATTTCTTAAAAATGTGGGGCCTGATCTCACAACCATGAAGTCATGACCTGAGCCCAAATCAAGAGTCAGACACTTAACTCACTGAGCCACCCAGACTAACCTGAGGTTCTGCATTTTGAATAAGAGCTCATGTGGTGGGGTGCTGCTGTTGGTCCTAGGCCATACTTCTGGATGCTGGCTTTTAGAAAATATCAAATGGTAGGCATTTAGACACTCAAAGACGTAATATATATCTTATGAGAAACATGTTATATATTTTATATGCATAAGATATAACATGTATTAAAACAGAATTACATTTTATTTTAACTTTAACAACTTCTTATCAATTTATGCCCTTGCCCAAAAATATTATATTTGACTTGATTTATAATTTATACACAGACACATAGTCTTTCTTATTCAAGCCCCTAATAACTTTTATCTCTATGGAATTATAAGGCATATATGTTCTCTGAACACTTTTCTTTTTCCTAATGTACCAAATCCAAGGTCCCGTCCTGTTCTGATCATTGAATGTTCAACCTTCAGGATTAAATTTATTTTTTATCTCGGCTTTCTTTTATGATCTCTCTGGCTTTTGTTAATATGCTATTGTCCTAAGCTTGTTACTTTTTCTATTAATCCTTTTTCTCTCTCATATCATACTTTCCCTTAGAATGTTAATTCATTATATCTTATATTAAACTTGCTTATTTTCAACACCAAGCTAATTATTTCTGTATTCAGTGTTTGCATTGTGAAAACATGAAAAACATGATGCCAACAAATTTGAAAATGTATATTTAATGGACCAATTCAGGGAACATCAATAAGATAAATGGCTGAACTTGCATAAGAAATGGCTGAAATCCCATAATAGGCAAAGTTGGCAAGAAGATACTGGATTACTTTCCCACTAGTCTCTGTAACAAACCAAGAATATCCATGTTGTCAATTTCTATCAGACATTGTACTAAAGATCTTAGTTGGTGGGAAAAAAATTTTTTTGAAAGAAATATACTGAATGCATCCAGATCAGAAAGAAAAAGTAAAATGTTTTCATTTGTAGGGGATATGATCCTGTACATAGAAAATCCTAAGGAGGAAAAAATAACTCTAGAACTAATAAATGAGTTCAACAAAGTCACAGGATACAAGTTCAATATTCCAAATCTTTTTACCTCTATATACTAGCAACAAACAATCTCAAATAAAATTAGAAAACATTCTATTCATAATAGCATCAGAAAAAAACAAACTACTTTGGAGTGAATTTAACAAAAGAAGTTTAAGACATATATATTGAAAATTATAAAACATTAAGAAGACAATTTAAGATCAAATAAAGGGAGAGACATTTTATGTTCACTGATTGGAAGGCTTAGTATTGTCACAATAGCAATTACCACCAAATTGATCTATAAATTCAATGCAATCTCTATCAAAATCTCAACATCCTAATTTGTAGGAATTGAAAAGTTTATTCCAAAATTTATGTGGAAAAACAAAGGACCTAGAGAAGTTAAAACACATCTGGAAAAAAAAAACACACTGGATTATTATAGTATTTGATTTTAACTACTTTAAAATAATGCAAACAGTGTATATAATCAGAGCATTAATAGATCAATGGATCATATTGGGAGTTCATAAACAGACCCTTACCTTAAGGTCATTTATTTTCAACAAAGATGCCAACACAATTTAAAAAGGGATAATTTTATAAATGGTGCTGGGACAATTGGATGTATACTTGCAAGGGAAAAAAAAAAAAGGAGGTGGAAGAAAAAGAGAAAAGACTTTTATGCACACCATATACAAAACTTAACTCAGAAAGGATCATAAACCCAGAAATTATACTTCTAAGAACCTATCCAAGAAAAATGTTTCAAAGTTCACAAAAACATTCATGCAAATGTTCACAGATATATTAATTGCTTATAAGAGCCCAAAGTGGAAATAATCTAAAAACCTGTAAGTGATGATTTAGAGAAAAAAATAAGAGGGAGTACACCCGCAAAATGCAATAATATTCAATAATTTATTTTTAAAAAGCACTGATAAATGCTACAACCTGGGTGAATCTCAAAAATATTATTCTAAGTGAAAGAGCTGAGAATATACAAAAGAATATATACTATACATTTCCTTTTGTATGAAGTGATTAGAAAAGAGAAACTTACAGAAACAGATACCAAGGAGCAATTTTCTGTGGCTGATAATGGGAGTAATAAACTATAAACAGGCAAGAGGCGGCTCTCAGGGTGAATGAAATGTTAAGAGTAACCAACCACTTGGATTTACCTCAGATGGAAGTGTGTCCTGGGACGTGGTACTTTGGGTGTTAATTTACTAAAATCATTGAATTGTGGACTTTCAACAATTGACTTTAATGAATATAAATTGACAAACAGAACAAAAAAGGTGTTAAAATAATGAAATGATAAAAATACTGATAAATTTCAAAAACAGTATCTCGAGGGGCAGTTGGTTTGCTCAGTCGGAGCCTGCTTAAGGCTCTCTCTCTCTGCGCCCCCACATGCACACATGCTCTCGCTCTCTCTCTCAATATTTAAAAAATAATATCTTAATTATTAAGTAAATACATCAATTTGTAGTTTGCAAAATTCACCTTAAACATCAAAAAGGAGAAAAGAGTTTCTCAATATATTGAAGTAACGATAAAAAATAANTCACATGCACACATGCTCTCTCTTTCTCTCTCAATATTTAAAAAAATAATATCTTAATTATTAAGTAAATACATCAATTTGTAGTTTGCAAAATTCACCTTAAACATCAAAAAGGAGAAAAGAGTTTCTCAATATATTGAAGTAACGATAAAAAATAAAATTTAATTTTGTAGTTGTATTCATTTTTCTAGTTTAGAAAATTGTATATTAAAATCTTAAGAAAAGGCAAATTTACTGTTTATGTTATATAAAAACAAAAATAAACATGTCGATCCAATGATAAAGATAGTACTGTTTGTAGGGCATGTTGACTGTTTGATAAAGTCATTGAGCATTTATCCTATTAACCCATTTTTCTAAGTGGAAATATACTTTGTGTTAAAAAAGCTGTTGAAATACTTAACTCCCTCCATCCCCCCCTTTTTTTTTTTTACAAAAATTTAATATGTAAAATTTAGGATTGGCCTTAGTGAGCCATTTTCTTAAAATTTTAGCATTTAATTAAATGTATTTTCTTTCTTAGTATACAAACAAGTCATGGTATTTCTTTAAATGTTTGCTTATTTGTTTTGTGAAAGACAGCATGCACGATGTGCAAGTGCACAATCCAGGGAGGGCAGAGAGGGAGGGAAAGAATCACAAGCAGGCTCCAGCACAGTGGATCCCAGGAACTGTGAGATCATGACCTGAGCTGAAATCAAGAGTCAAACGCTTAACTGAGCCACCCAAGTGCCCCAGACCATGGTATTTTTAAATAATTTTATTTTACTGTTTAAGGAGGAGAGATTAGAGTATACAAACACACTTCATTTCACACTACTCTATAAATCTCTCATGGATTATAAACATTATGGCCAGACACATCTCATGCTTTTAGGCTACCAAAAGAAAAGCATAATCACAAATGGGCATCTCCACCAGAACTTTATTGTAACCACCCAGAAGACCAGGGTTTAATTAGTGCCATGTTTCAAGGAATCCCTTTTTACACATCACACTCTACTTCCATGAAAATATTAAAATCCCAACCCAGTAAGAAGTACGAGGGAAATTAGAGGTGAAAAGAGTTTAAACCAAGTATTTGTTCATCCCCACTATCTTCATAATGTGGCTGACTGACTGGAGAAATACTTAGATGGGTTAGAGAGAAATCCTAGTAGATTCTGAAAATATTTCTAGAGGATTGCTGAATCTACAAATCTATTTGTGAATCTTAGAATCCAGTCTCTCAGAGGAATATACCTTGGTTTGTAGTTTAGAAATAGTTGAAAGAGTTATTAACATGAATATAGACAAAAATTTTCTCTTCGTCAAGATTTCTTTTGGCTAGAAAAATGGTAGAGAGAAGGGAGTCTGTAACAGCAAATTTTTACCAAAAAGCTCTAACAGAAAGCGATTAATCAAAAGGACACTCTTTAAAATAATGGTAAGTTTACTGCCTTCCAGTCTCCTCCACCAACCTGCTTTCAGCAAGGTTTTATTTTGAAAGAAAGAAAGAGAGAGAGAGAAAGGGAGGGAAGGAAGGAGGGATAAAGGGAAGGACGGAAGGAAGGAAGGAAGGAAGGAAAAAAGTCAAGAGTGAAAGAGAGTGTTGGGGAAGGAAAGGGAGTAGAGGGGACAAACTAACTGTAGAAAATAAAGATGCTACATATTTTGATATTTGAATATCATGTACAAAATTTTAACCAAAGTTTTCAAACCCTAGAACACAAGATGCTGCAATGTTTTAAAAAAGATTTTCTGTACAGAAGGAAAAAATTGTGTAAGTAGCGGCAGAAGGAATCAAAAGAGATCCCTCATTTGCTAATGACATTATGATTTTTCTCTTTTAATTCACTTATTCTCCAAGGTCAACAAATTATTTTCCCAAACAAGTATTTATTTGTAATAGCTAAATCTCTTTCCAGTTTACCTATTTTTCCCTCATCTCACTGCTACTTTTTGTTGCTTCCATTTCTATACCTCTCTCCCTTTCTTCCCTGAAATTGTATCGGCTATGTTATCAACTTGCATGGGAAATTTTTACTCAACATGATATTCTGACAAAAAACTGATTTATGGGTTATCATGAGTCAGAAAAAAATCTCTGAGAAAATGAATGAATGTTTGTTTTTCCTAGGTCACACCACAAGATGCATGGGAAAGCACAGGATGGGGTCAGAATTGGGTCTTCCCCAGAGTTCTAGAAAGCTCACTGCAGTATGAAGAACCCTATAGACTGGTAGTCAAGAAAAAAGTTATTTTACTTTTCTTGCCTAATATACAGTCAAATATGCCTGTTTTTCTCTCTTAACTTTAACATTAATTTATAATTATTATGTTCTGGTTCATTTTGATATCCTTAGCAGCACACCCAACAACTTCTGTTCTTCTCATTATATACATGTCACAAAAAGCTGAGATGAGAAGATATTATATTAAGGTTTTTTTTATTAAGTAGAACATTAGTTTAAATTCTCTGAAGTGTAATCATGTACCTATTAATTTAATTAAACTGCACATTTTGGGATAAATCAGTGAGGTAAAATTTAATACTATGAAACATACTATTTTTAATTTCTAAATTTTATGTGACTTAAAAACATACTCTCCTAAAATCAGCAATCAATTTGATAGTTCCAAAAGTACTTAAAAATCCCTCATTTTAATAAGGATGTTACGGTACACTGCTTTTAGAACCTAGTGGCAATTTTATTCATTATTTTATGAGATGTATCGGGAGACATATATTTACCTCTAATTTCACTAGAATCATGTTAGAAGTCTTTTCACTATTAAAAAGAATTCACGATAAAATATCTGTACCTTATCAAAACAAAAAGGATGAAACATTCTAAGCTATCAAATGATATGTATCATGATATAATCTAGATGCTTTTGTGGTATACTGCTTGTGTCTGATAGAGATCTGAAGCACGTAAATAACTAATATATGAACTTACGCTGTAAATAACATACCTATAAATATCCAAAGGATTTTTGAAAAGAAAACCTGAAAAGCAGAATAGAATTCAATTCTTTTCTGTTTTAAGAGTAGCCTGTCATCAGTCATATTACAAAGGAGACAAGATTCTAACTCAATAGAACTAACACAAGTGGCTGACAGAAACATTCATAATGCAAAACAAACTTCTTTAGACAGATTTATGAAGTAGATCAAATGTCTTTTTTTGTGTCTTCAGCCTTTTATCTTCTTCACACTATATGCTAGAGCACTGATTCCACTATTGTTATTTCCAAGTTAAGAAACCACAGATAACTCAGGGTTCACTTTTTAAAAATATGAGATAAAGAGAAAGGTAAGCAAACCAAAGTTTCATATGCATTTAAACAGTAATAACTATAGACTTGTAAGTGCAGCTGATAAATACCAGGAGAACCAAATAAAACCAGGGCAATTTTTATACAAAAAGATCTTCCTGAACTTGCTCTATGCAGGTGAACCTCAGGAATTGCTGGACGTTGTGTGCATTTCTTCATGGTATGGAATTCTGCAAAAACCTCTCCTAAGCAAGAAATTAAGATTCTGGCTGCCGGAGTGCATCAATCTGGGTCAAATTCCCTGAGAAATGTCTGCACACATTTTATCACTGCAGTTGCTATATTTTGTAGTCAAATTGCTTCTTCAAACTTTGCTACAATTCTATTCAGCAATTTCACTTTACTCTTCCATTCTAATCCAATCTTTTTCCTCATCAAAAATATTCAAATGGAAATTACTCCCTAGTTCATCTTTTCTGAAGTAAATCTTGTTGTGCCTATGTTATGCTCATACTTCCTCATGAAACTCATTGTTAGGGGGATGAATGTCTCAAGAGAGTGGTCTTTACAAAGGGCATAACCTGCACACTCTGAATAAATGAGAAACACTAGGCTCCAACCCAGATCTTTTCAATCAAAATCTTCACTTTAACAAGTTCCTAAATGATTCTAATGCATAGTAAACACTTAATTGTCCAGGCAAAAAATATAGATATGAAGTCAGCCCCATCTTCTAGAAAGCTATTGAAGCAAAATGCATGCAGTAATATAAAAAAATATTCTTTATGTGAATATAGATAGAAACATACTAACCTGAAAGATGATTACCAATCTGGGGGTGGCAGGCTATCATATTTATGTGAAACTGAAAACAGAAAAATATTTATGGAGATAATCATAGTAAATATATTTTAACCAGTAAATATAATATTATTAAATAAACAAATGTAGATATTTCTTATGTAATCAAGTGGGTGGTTAGCCACAGGGAATATACCCAAGTATGTACATATGTATAGAAAATTAACTATATAGATACTTTTGTAACTATTTAAGAACATATTGCACATATTACATCACTTTACCTTAAATATTGTGTGTCTTAAGAATGATGGTATTCTTTTACATAACCATAGTACAATTATTAAAATCAGAAAACTTAATATTGTTGCAATGAAAGTATCTAAACTATATTCCATATAAAATTTTCACACACTGTTGCAAAAATGTGTATTATAACTATTTTCTTCAATCCCATCCAGGATTATGCATTAAAAGTAGTTGTTGTGTTTCATTAGTCTGCTGTATGTGAAGCGGGCTCTTAATTTTTTTCCTTTTTTAATTTAAATTATGATTAGTTGACATATAGTGCAATATTGGTTTCAGGAGTAGAATTCAGTAACTTATCACTTACATACAACACCCAGGCTCATCAAAACAAGTGCCATCCTTAGCATCCATCATCCAACTAGCCCATCTCCCACCCACCTGTTTCCAACACCCCATTGTTTGTTTTCTATCATTAAATGCCTTTTCTGGTTTGTTTCCCTCTCTTCTCTCCCCCCTTCCCATATATTCATTTCTTTTGTTTCTTAAATTTCACACATGAATGAAATCATATGGTATCTGCCCCCTTCTCTAATTGACTTATTTTGCTTAGCAAAATACATTCTACCTCCATCCATGTCATTGCAAATGGCAAGATTTTATGATTTTTCATTTTTTATTTTGCTTTTATTATTTTATTTTGATTCCACTGTATATGTATACCACATGTTCTTTATCCATTCATCAGTTGATGATTGTTTGGCTCTCTCCATACTTTGGCTTTTGTTGATAACAAAAGGTTATCATGAGGTACATGTGTCCCTTTGAATCTTTATTTTTGTATCCTTGGGATAAGTACCTAATAGTGCAATTGTTAGATGGTAGGGTAGTTCTATTTTTAATTCCTTAAGGAACCTCCATTCTGTTCTCCAGAGTGGCTGCATCAGTTTGCATTCTCACCAACAGTTCAAGAGGGTTCCCCTTTCTCTTTATCCTTGCCAATACCTGTTGTTTCTTGTTTCGTTCATTTTAGCCATTCTGGCAGATGTGAGGTGGCATCTCATTGCGGTTCTGATTTGTAATTACCTGATGTTAAATGATGTTGAATATCACTTCATGTGTCTGTTAGCCACCTGTATGTCTTCTTTGGAAAAGTGTCTATTCATGTCTGCCCATTTCTTAACTGGGTTATTTGTTTTGGGTGTTGAGTTTGAGAAGGTTTCTTATAGATTTTGGATACTAACCCTTTATCAGATACGTCATTTGCAAGTATCATCTCCCATTCTGTATGCTGCCTTTTAGTTTTGTTGATTGTTTGCTTTGCTGTACAGAAGTTTGTTTGTTTTTTTTTTTTATCTAGAGGGAGGCCCAATAGTTCACATTTGCTTTTGTTTCCCTTCCCTAAAGTCTAGTAAGAAGTTGCTCCAGCTGATGTCAAAGAGGTTGCTGCCCATTTCTCCTCTAGGATTCTCATGGTTCCCTGAGTCGCATTAAATTCTTTCATCCATTTTTAACTTACTTTTGTGTATGCTGTAAGAAAGTGATCCAGTTTTATTCTTCTGCATATCACTGTCCAGTTTTCCCAACACCATTTGTTGAAGAGACTCTTTTTCCCATTGGATATTCTTTCCTGCTTTGTTGAAGATTAATTGACCATACAGATGTGGATCCATTTCTGGGCTTTCTATTCTGTTCCACTGATCCATGTGTCGGTTTTTGTGCCAACACCATATAGCTTGGAATGCAAAATTGTAATGCCTCCAATTTTGTTTTTCTTTTTCAGAATTGCTTTCGGGTCTTTTGTGGTTCCATACAAATTTTAAGATTGTTTTTTTCTAGCTGAGTGAAACGATGCTGATGGTATTTTGAGAGAGGTTGCATTAAATGTGTAGATTGCTTTGGGTATTATAGACATTCTAACCATGTTTGTTCTTCCAATCCATGACCATGGAATGCTTTTCCACTTTTTTGTATCATCTTCAATTTCTTCCATAAGTTTCTATGGTTTTTAGAGTATAGATATTTTATTCTTTAGTTATGTATATTACGGGAATCTTATTGTTTTTAGCACAATTGCAAATGAAATTGATCCCATGATTTCTCTTTCTGCTGCTTTGTTATTGGTGTATAGAAACACAACAGATGCCTGCATATTGATTTTACATACTTTGACTTTGCTCAATTTATGTATTAGTTCTAGCATTTTTTTTTTTTTTTTGGTGGAGTCTTTCAGGTTTTCTACATAGAGTGTCATGTTGTCTGCAAATAGTAAAAGCTTGACTTCTTTCCTGCCAATTTGGATACCTTTTATTTCTTTGTATTGTCTGATTGCTGAAGCTAAAATTTCCAGTACTATGTTAAATAGTAATGCTGAGAGTGTACATTCTTGCTTTGTTCCTGACATAGAGGTAAGGTTCTCAGTTTTTCTACATTGAGGATATTAGGTGTGGATCTTCTGTATGTCCTTTATGATGTTGAAGTACGTTGTATGTTCTATCTGTACCTACTTTGTTGAGGGTTTTTATCAAGAATGGATGCTGTATATTGTCAAATGCTTTCTCTGCATCTATTGAAAGGATCATATGATTTTTATACTTATTTTTATTAATATGGTGTATCACGCTGATTTGCAAATATTGAACCAGCCCTGTAGCACAGAAATAAATCCCACTTGATCATGGTGAATAATTCTTTTAATGTACTTTTGAATTTGATTTGCTAATATCTGGTTGAGAATTTTTACATCCATGTTCATCAGGGATATTGGCCTATAATTCCTCATTTTAGTGGGGTCTTTGTCTGATCTTGGAGTCAAGGTAATATTGGCTTCATAGAATGAGTTTGGAAGTTGTCCTTCTATTTTTTTGGAAGTTTGAGAAGAATGGGTATTAACTCTTCTTTAAATGTCTGGTAGAATTCCCCTGGGAAGCCAACTCTCCCAAGACCCTTGTTCGTTGGGAGAGTTTTGATTACTGATTCAGTTTCTTTGCTGGTTATGAGTTTTTCAAATTTTCTTTTTCTTCCTGTTTCAGTTTTGGTAGTTTGTGAGTTTCTAGGAATTTGTCCAATTCTTCCAGATGACCTAATTTTTTGGCATATAATTTTTCATAGTATTCTCTTATAATTGTTTGAATTTCTGTGCTGTTGATTGTGATCTCTCCTCTTTAATTCATAATTCTATTGGTGTCCTTTCTCCTTTGTTTTTTTAATTTATTTAAATGTTTATTTATTTTTGAGGGAGAGGGAGAGGGGGAATGGGGACGAGAGAGCAAGACAAAGGATCCAAATCAGGCTCAAACTCACAAACTGTGAGATCTTGACCTGGGACAACATTGGATGCTTAATTGACTAAGCCACTCAAGCACCCTTCTCTTTTCTTTTTGATAAGTCTGGCTAGGGGATTATCAATTTTGTAATTCTTTCATAGAAACGGCTTTTAGTTTCATTGATTTATTCTACTATTCTTTTGTTTCTATATCCTTTATTTCTGCTCTACTCTTTATTATACCCCTTCTTCTCCTGGCTTTAGGCTGTATCTGCTGTTCCTTTTCTTGTTCCTTTAGGTACAAGGTTAGACTGTGTATTTAGGACCTTTCTTGCTCCTTGAGATAGGCCCGAATTACAATATACTTCCCTCTTAACACTGCCTCTGCTGTATCCCAAAATTTTTCGATTGTTGTGTTTTCATTTTCATTTTCATCCATGTATTTTTTTAAATTTCTTCTTTAATTTCCTGGCTAACTTTTCATTCTTTAGTAGGATGTTTTTTAACCTCTGTGTATTTAAGGATTTCCAATTTTTTTTTCTTGTGGTTGACTTCAAGTTTCATAGCAGTGTGATCTAAAAATATGCATGGTATGATCATGATGTTTTTGTAGTTGCTGAGAGGTTATTTGTGAACCAGTATATGATCTATTGCAGAGAATGTTCCATGTGTACTTGATACGAATGTGTATTCTGCTGCTTTAGGATGAAATGTTCTGAATATATCTGTTAATCTATCCAGTCCAATGTGTCACTCAAAGCCATTATTTTCTTATTGATTTTCTGCTTACGTGATCTGTCCACTGCTGTAAGTGGGGTGTTAAAGTCCCCTACTATTATTGTATTATTATTATTTTTTAAATGTTTTATTTTTGAGAGAGAGACAGAGACAGCATGAGCGGGGGAGTGTCAGAGAGAGAGGAAGACAGAGAATCTGAAGACAGGCTCCAGGCTCTGAGCTAGCTGTCAGCACAGAGCCCGACACGGGGATTGAACCCCTGAACTGCAGGATCATGACCCGAGCCAAAGTCGGACGCTTAATCAACTGACCCACCCAGGCGCCCCTGGGGCCTGCTGTTCTGATTCTCAGGCTGATTTGCCATAGTGGAGATGTGCCTGGAGGGTGCAGGTGGGCAGGGCTTGGTGTAACAGCTCCATCCTCCACTTGGTGGCGCTGCTTAGCTCACTGAAGTCCGTCAGCGTTGGTGAGCTAATGGTGAAATAAATGGCTTCACCTCACTCTCTAGTCTCCAAAGTAGAAAGTTTGCAACCTCCCAGATAATTGATTAGTAACATTTCCTATGTTCCCCAATTCTGTCAGCTCCCTGCCTTCCCTATGTCTAAGCTGTCTGTCTACCTGGCAGTGCCTTTCTCCAGAATTTTTATCTCAGCTGTGGCTGTATTTCAAAACCTCACTTCAGAGACCCTGTGGTTGGGACCTGCGGTGATTTTTTCTGGGAAGTTCTCACTGTGCTGTGGCCAGGGCTGGCTTGTCCCAGAAAAGAGTCACACCACCATGCAGTGGTAGCGACTCTGAGTTAATGGTGAATCACAAACACAACTGGCACCCAGGTTTGCTGCCCTTAGCTGGAATAATGGCAGTATAATGGTGTCTTCTGCGTCTTTTGTCCAAGGAGAAGCCCTATCACATCTAAATGCCCTCCCAACAGGGGAATGGCTTTTCCTCAAGGGACCCAGGGGATTCTGAGACTGTGCTGCCCACTCCCTGGGATTCACCCTTCTTCTTCACAGGAGCACCACGAGGGAATGACCTCTTAAACTTCACACTGTGCTCTTGTTTATAAAAAACTGGCGGTATTCTCCTTTTCCCGTATCAATGGTTTTGGGGTGTCCCCTGTGCATGTTTTCATTCTATCTCTCTAGCTGCTTTCAGGGGGAGTACTTTCTTGTGTACAGCTGATGCTCAGTTTACTCTCCCACTGTCTTTCTCCCCTCTGTGAAAACAGCTCCCTCCCCTCTGCAGCACCAGCTCTCCTCTCCTCCATTTCACCTCTTCACACCACTTACCTGTGGCATTCTATCCCTCAAATTATGCAGATTGTTCTGTTCATTCTCAGATGGGTTGATTTCATAGCTGTTCAAAAATGATTTGATGTTGATCTAGGTGTGTTCCAGGCAAGGGACAAATCCAGCGTCCCCTGCTACTCCACTGTCTCAACTCCTATATCTTTTTTAACATTTTTTTAAAAGTACAAACTAATCTTTTTATTAAATGTCCCTCAACTTTGATGTGAGTAATATTGCCCCTTGTTGAGACTGAGATTATGCACTTTGGCAGGAAAACAGAGAAGTAATGTTGCATCCTTGTCAGCGCATATTATCAGGAGACATGTAGGTTTGTTGGTTTGTCCTAAGATTGGTGGTTCCCCCATCTACCCTCTGTAAAGTTACTGTTTCTTTTACTTTGCAATTTATATGTAATTGATGTGAAATACTTTACATCTTTAAAGAATTGTATATACAATTTCTTTATCATTAAATATTCATCCATTGTTACAATATCAAAGTTATTCTTACTTGAAGTAATTATTGTACTGACGGTTGCCACTTAGTGAATTTTATATATTTGACAAGATGTGGCTTTGTTTCAGGAAAGTGTATTATTGTACTTTATTTCTACATTGCTCATTTTTTCCATGTAGGAAGAATACTAGTGGATTGATTTTATCACCAGCAACAACGCCATTATTATATGTCAGCATTTGAGATTGACTTTTGTGATGTGATAGCTTTTTCAACCTCTACCATCTAATAATTCTGTAACTTTGGGTGAGTAACTTGCTCTCTAAGCTTCAGTTTCTTCACTTCAAATTGGAAATTATGATAACTCTGTAGAGTTTATGTGATAAAATAGTATACGTAAAATATTTAGCATTAAAGCTGGGAGAATAAAAAGAATCTGGGGAAGAGATTTTGCTTAACATAAGAAGAATTAATTTTCTGTATATTAGAAGATTCCTTACAAATCAGTAAGAAAAAAAACCCTAAAGCCAAAGGGACAAATTATGCAAACAGACAATTTACAGAAAAAGAAATGTGCATAGCTGGCCAATGTGTAAAGAGTACACAAATTTATCCACACTTGCAGCTATATTCATTACAGTAACAACGTATATTTACACCCATCAGCTTGGCACAAGTTTTAAAGTTCCCTAACACACAGTGTCAGTGAAGATATGAAGAAATCAGCACTCTAAAAATCTATAGGAGTGGATTTGCCAAGAGCTATTAAATTGCTGCCTCAAATAGTCTTGGATTCAGCGACACCACTTATAGGAATTTGTCCAGGAGAGACATTCACACATGTCAGCAAAAGTCAGAGTATTTAAAAATTCAGATGTTCATACACAATATTTATTATAGGAGAAGACCAAAAACTCCATAAATACCCATCAATGGGGAATGTTTAGATAAATTATGGTATATGCATATAATGGAGTACAATATAGTCATCAAAAAGGAGGAAATAGGGACACTAATCCTTTTACACAATGCAGGGCTAATCAGTACACAGATGTTGAAAGGCAATTCAGTAGTATCTAAAAACTGCAAATGTGTACCTAAATATCCCTAGAGGAGTGAGCCCATTAAACTATCCAATGCTATGCACTAAGAAAGAAGTAGTTTTAAGGTACACTACAGAGTAAAAAGCAAGTGATGGTGTGTGTAATTAAACTGCAACAAATTATCTACACATGAAGAGAAAGGTCTGAAAGGTTGTATGCCAAAGTGATGTTTCTATAGACCACTCAGGAGACAGAGGACTGGGCTGTGGGGAGAAGGCAAAAAAAAAAAAAAAAAGTGGACCTAATCTCCATAGCATTTCATTTTGTGGGGGAAAAAATACTTATCCCATTGCTGATTTTATAATTCAAAATTAATTTTCCAGAGGCATTAGTGGCTTAGTCAGTTAAGAGTCCTACTCTTGATTTTGGTTCAGGTCATGATCTCACAGTCTGTGAGTTCTAGCCCCACTAGTTGACAGCACAGAGCCTGCTTGGAATTCTCTCTTTCTCCCTTTCTATCTGCCTCTCCCCTGCTTGCATGCTCTAGCTCTCTCTCTCAAAATAAATAAATAAACAAAAATTAACTTTCCAAAAATTATACTCAGAAAAATAAGATATCTTTAAGTCATATGGTAATGTGCATGCCCAAATTCTCTGCATAACCTCAGTTGTAGAGAGACAAGACAGAATGAAGGGAAAGGCTCTGAACAGATAAATGTCAGCATAGACTAATTATCATCTGCAAGGACACAGGAAATCTTCAAAGATGGGGATGGAACTGAGGTGCTGGCATAAGACAGAGGTTTATGAGAGGTGATAGATGTGTTAAATAACCTTATTGGACTCATTTCACAATACATACGTATCCCACATCATTATGTCTTACACCTTAAACTTACACAATGTTTTATTTCAATTCTACCTCAGCAAAGTTGCGAGAAAAAAATAAATTTAGCATTAAGCATGGTAGCTCCCAGGTAGAAAGCATATCCCAGGTATCTATCCCAGGTAGAAAGATAATGCGTATCCCAGAAGATTCACCAGTGGCTCTTAACACAGGAAGAAAAGGAGAGAACCAGATTCTACAGGATAATTAGAGCCCTGTACTTAAAAATCTGTGTCTATATGAGCAAAGATTATGAATTATGGCCACTGTAATAGCAAAACCGAACACATTTTACAAAAATCAGGTACACATGTAAAGCTCTGAACATTACTCAGTGACATCAGCACGTAATAGCTTTGTGACATTAGTCAACTTACCTATCCTTTCCAGGTGTCAGTTGTCTCATAGAAAGGATGCATGTAAAGTGATTAGCATGCATTTGCCATGTTGTTCCTGCACAACAAATACTGTTGCTACTAACAACTGCAATGCATTGAAAGATTTTTTTCATAAATGCCATCCCCTTAACAACAAAATTTAAGGAAAGATACTTTTTGTGTTTTTATTTTCAAGTGTGAGTTTTATCTCATCTTGAGATTGGCACTTTTCTCCATTAAACTATATGTAATTTCATAGTGAAAAATGAACAGTGTTTTAGGCTTATGTTTTTGCTGCCAACTTCTACTTTTTGGTAACATGTTATTTCATTTTTTGCAATTTGTTTTCAAAAATGTCATTTTCCTTAGCCTACAAAGCTACCAACATTTTCATATGTATCTAGAATCACTTCTGATGTTTTTACTTAACTCAAACTGCATGTTGTTATCAATAATGATATTAAGCCTACAAATGACAGCTTCTTGCATTGATAGAAAGCCTGCTATCAATCAGTAAAAGACTTTTCCATATTTGCAGCAATTCTGGGACATAAGCAAGTCTTTTAATGGCTCTTTCCCTCTTTCTTGTACCACAGAAACAAGGTTATTGCTGACATGGAACTGAAAGCTGATGAGGCAAATACATCTTAAAACTAATGGAAATATTTCAAACCATTTCCTGGGGAAAATGTCTAAATCCAACTAAGGAAATTACACACTGCCATTGTAAAACTAAGTGGTCACTGTGAAAGAGAAAGAAAAGAAAGAAAGAAAGAAAGAAAGAAAGAAAGAAAGAAAGAAAGAAAGAAAGAAAGAAAGAAAGAAAGAAGAAAGAGAGAAGGAGGAAGTCAATTAAAGCAAAGATTTGTGTTCATGTACGAAATTAAATATTTTGCTTTTCATTCTCATCACGCACTAAGATATCTAATGATTTTCTACTTCAAATGTATGGAATGCCAAGCCATTAGATAAACCCAACAAATAATAATTTATTGGTATTTTATTACTTTGTGTTTTCTGAGGATTGTTATCACTACTCAGTTTGGTCTGGACACAAGCAGTAGTATGAAAATATTTAAGTATGTTATGATCACTTGTTATTGAACTCTAAATGTCATGTCCTCTTCAGCAAACTTATTCTGGGATATATGTTGGTGAGTTCATTTTGATCATGTATCTATGGATCAGAGAACAAACCATTTCTGTCTAAACTTGGCTTACCATATATCTCTCTGATACAGTAATCATGTACACACACAATACACATGTTGTTTTCTAACATGGTAACTGTTCTACTTAATGTCTGTTATTACAAATCATTGCATTTTCTTTTATGTTAACTCAACTACTGACTATAATCCTCATTGAAATATAAATTTTAAGATGTAAACATGTCTCCTATATTCACCAACCCTTTCTACCGCCTGGCATGGTGTCCTGGCATTTGCTAAAATACAATAAAAGTTTTTGCAAAAAATATGATAGACTAATCTTGTATACTATGGAAAAGTTGCTCCAATGCCTTAGCTCTTACGTCTAATCTCTGACATTACATAGGTCATATATTGCTCTATTTTTTAATAGCCATTAATGGGGGGGAAAAAACAGTGCTTCTTTGAAATGTATATGGCGTTGCATTTTCATTGTCATGTCTGTTGTCACTCTTGTTACTGTACAAAAAGGGTACAGTTGAAAATAAAACACTTAATGTAATTATAAGGTCTAGCATATCCATAACTGAATCACCCATGACTTCTCAGCTACATGCCCACAATTTAAAATCTTGACAATATTCAAGTCAGTTAAAACCATTTCAGTGACTCATTAAAGTATTTAATTTATTTAAATAAATGTAAATAAAATAAATTTATTCATTGACTCATTCATTTTTTTATCTTTCTTGGCTGAATCAATGGCGAGAGAGGAGTTTTTGAATCATTCAGTGTGTACTATTCTCTGGTTCTTTAATATCTAATTGGTTATGACACTTGCTAGTGCTCCAATGCTTGTACCAACAACTATCTGCACACAAACTTGCGAATTACTTTTAATCCATCTCTATTTTATTTGTTTCAAATGTCCTTGTACTCTACCAGTATCATTAATATTATGTATTTATTTTTCATACTTCTGCCCCTTTTCTTCACCATATGATTAGGGAAAGAATGGGCTATTCATCATTGGTTGAAATAGAACTTCTCTAGCCACCTGCTTCTGGTAGTTACCACCCAACCATGTATTCTATAAGCAAGAGTTGCCCAACTCTCCCTAACCTGCTCCTTCAAGAAAGCTGAGCTGGTTGAGGTCACAGAGCCACCCTGCAGGTGTGTGCTCATAGTACACTTAAGCCTGAGCAGTAAATCAAAGGCTTATATTCAGACTGCATTTTAGCATATATCTTAAAAAAAGAAAGGTGATTAATAAGTTATTTTTTACACTTCAAAATTATATTAGGAATTCAATAATTGGTACTCAATATTTCCTATCACGTGTATATGTTTCTAAATCTTGGTGGAGTAAATAAAGGAAAATGAATTACTATTGGAAAACTGCAGCTTGATAAACAAAGAGCATGATATATTATAGATTTTAAGGGAAAATGATCAATAAAGAGATGAGAGAGCTGGTACCTCAAAAAAGGAAAAATGGATTGAAGTTTGTAACAGGAGAGGCTGGGAATGTTGTAATTTAGGTTACAATAACAAACAACAATATAAACTCATTTAAAATTCATTATCTGTCTCCAAAGAGTGCTGAAAGCTCCTGGCATTGAGCTTCCTGCCACCAATGCACATACCATTCTCCCACAGCACCCAAACCCAAGCCTCTAGTACTGTCTTCAACTTTTAATCACTGAAGGTAACAAATGTAGATAGCACACAGCAGCATTAAAATGTGCTATTAAGAATTATATGTATATCGCTTTTTTAAAATTAAATAAAAACTTTAGAATACATAGAATCATTTATAAGCTAGGACAAAAAACAAAGACAACCAATAGGTATGAAGAAATGAATAAAAAAAGAAAATATCAAATAATCAAAATTTATTTGTTCAAAACAAAGATCTCATCTTTCAGAAAATTAAATGACTGTACAAATTCCTCACTGAATTTCCCAAAGATTTTGTAAATTATAATTTTCTAGAACTGAGATATCATGTTTGACTATTTCATAACCAAAAAAATATGAGTCAAATGATGGAGGGCATCTACTTAAATGCTACATCTTAAATACAATGCTTTTTCTCCTAGATAATAAAATGCTACTTGTGAACACCCTTTTCTCTTTTCTTTTCTTTTTTTTGTATCTATAAAAGATGATGGTTAAATAAACTCATCATGGTAACCATTTCACCTTATACATAAATCATGCTGTACACCTTCAACTTATACGGAGTTACAGCTCAACTATATCTCAAATTGTAAAGAATAAATCCTGGTTTTGAAGTAAATGTCCAAAATAAAGGGTATTTTCAAATAACCTGGAGCTTCATGGCTCTGAGCCCTTGACCACAGAACATTTAATCTCCACTTGGTTTGGGACATGCATCCCCAAGATCCATTGCCCAAGGCTGCTGCTAACACTTTGATCAACTTTTAATGAATTTCTAGTTTCCAGCTAGAAATCCAGTTCCTCCCTTGGTTAAAGCATTAACCTTGGTTACAGCAGGGCATGCTTTCCACATTCCAAGACTTTTTTCAGTTCTTTCCCAACTTAGACTTAAGCCCTCTACGTAAACACACACACACACACACACACACACACACACACACACATACACGTAAACAGTGAAATGGGATGAAGCTCAGGATGACTAGTGGTAGTGGGAGTTGTGGGGAATTTTCTGAATCCACACTGGGGAGAATCCACACTTGAAACCATCAAGATAGGAGATTGTCATACATAGCTGAAAGGGTGACTATGACAATCTCCTATCTTGATGGTTCATTTCTGCTTCCACAGTTTTAGTTACCTGCCTTACATAAGTTATTCAGTCATTATGTATTTTAGAAACTTACTGCAGAACACAATGGGTTTATTATATGACTTGTACATCAAGTCAAGTAGTTAACAATTTTCCCATGTTACCTTCTAACTTTGGATTATTTCTCTAACATTTCACTAAAAAATTTAACAGTTATATTTTGTGAGAAAATTAAGCACCTTTTACTAAAGGAAACAAGGGGGAAAGTAGCCTATCATTCCTTTAGGAAACAATAGGGAAATGGCAATTAGGGTAAGATTTATCTCAAATTTGAATTTCAAATAAAAACTTTTTAAGTATAAGAATGTCCTAAATGTTATATGGAACATACTAAAATCATTGTTTGTCTGAAATTCAAATTTGACTAGATGTCCTGTATTTTACCTGGCATCTCTCAATTAGTGTGAAGTCTGGAGTGAAACTGACATGATTCTATTATATAGGAATATTACACATATACTGAGAAATACAGGAAACCTAATGTACACATTCAAAAATGTACTTTCCTAAGCAGAAATAGGAAATCTATGCACTTGTATACTGACATTTGAAAGCTTGATGTTTTGGCTCCTTAAGCATTAAAAGTGAATTGAGAAAATATCACTGAAGGATTATTATCACTACAATATCTGTTTATAGTGAAGATTCATTAAGGCAGAATGATAGCCTATTTTGTTGATTTTTGTGACGATTATACTTTATAATGTATTTAGGTTACTAATAAAAATTAAAAAGTGGGGGAGAAGGGGATACATAAAAATAGATTTAAAAATATGTAGCAAAGAAAAAGCCCATGAGTTTTTGTGGCTTGATGGTTATCATTGTACTTTTCTCAGTGCCAAAAGGTTTTAAGAACATCCCACACCAAAAATCTGAGTAGCATTCTACTTACTGAATATAACTTTTACAATAACTCTTACTCAAAAAAAGCAATTAGCTACACAAAATATTCACTACCACCATGACCATCATCTCCAGGGCCAATATCACTGGACATTTCTTGAGGGCATATATGCTCCTGAAGTTCAGCTCTCTTTCATTTTCAAAACTCATACTGTCCAACACTCTGCTCCCACAGCACTTTGTTCATTGCACCATGTCAGTAAATAATCAACTTACTAAATTCAAATTAATTATACCAAACCCCAACCCAAAGCATACCAAGTGAGGTGTTTCACAACTGGAAAGAGTACTTGGCATAATCTTAATGACAGATAAGCAGAAGAACCAAACCAGAGATCACTGATGTTACTGTACATTCTTGGAATTCAGTAAACTACAGAATGGAAAAACATCCATGTGTTTATTACATGTGTTTGCAATGAATTTTTTAAGAAATAGAAAACGGCAATGAAAGGCATCAATAACCTATGATAATTCAGTCTATGTTTTCATGATGTGGCTTAAAAAGAGTCAAGATTTATAATTAACACTGGGCCACTTAATACATTCCTTACAAATGAATTCCTCCTACAGTAAAAAAAAAAAAAAAGAAAGAAAGAAAGAAAAAGAAATTAGCTTTATATGCTATCTACACTTAGACTAATATAAACCATCTTCCCAATGGGGAGGAAAAAAAGCTACTTTTTAAAACTAGGTATTTCATTTAAAATACAGCATTTCAGGTGGCTCAATTGGTTAAGCATCCAACTTTGGCTCAGGTCATGATCTCATGGTTCGTGGGTTCAAGGCCAGCATTGGGCTCTATGCTGACAGCCAAGATCCTGAAGCCTGCCATGATTCTGTGTCTCCCTCTCTCTCTACCTCTCCCTCCTCATGCTCTGTCTCTCTCTGTCTCAAAAATAAATAAAATATTTAAAAAACATCACTTTAAAATATGGCATTTCATACTTTTGTAAGGAAGTTTATCTATTTGATATCTTTTTTCTACTGATTTAAATAGAAAAGTATATTGCTAACATATTAGGCAAATTAGAAAAATATCTATTTTTCATATGTCTTATTTATAGCAATAGTAATGGATTATTCTCATAATAGTTCTGATTATTAAATTGTTCAAATTTATGAGTTAAGAAAGTCTCTTAACATTTATCAGGGCATCAAAAAACATTTATCAGGGCAAAATGTTAGGTGAACTGTTATGTTTGGATTTTTGCTATTCCTATAATGTGAATTAATTGTTTTTATAAAAGGTAAAGTACTATTCAAGACTCTATTATGCTTAACTCAGTGAGGACTTTACATTTCAGTTTGATAAGACAGATAAAAATTCTGAATTTACTGTAAAATTCAGAACCCTAATATGAGATCCTTTGGGAGCAAAGGGAAATGCCAGATCTTCAGAACACATTTTTTTTCTAGGATGAGCAGAGGTATCAAAAGCAATGACCACAGTGTAAAATCCTGACTGCACTCAACCACTTAACTATGTGAATACAAGCAAGTTTGGGACATTGGTAAATCACCAGACATGACTGAAATCACAAGAACAGCAAATTGTGCAAATGACAATTCATACTTAATTAATCATAAAAATTAAAGTGGTTTATTTCACTTTTCACACATTTAAATGCCATGTATAAATCTGTGTAATTGCAAAAGAGGAAATCTTCAATGTGCTCGAGGGAACACAGAAATTCTATAGCAAAATATCACTGGTAAGAGTCTCATATCCCTCAAGTGTAGAAAAAGGTAGTAATTTTCTATCACTGTCATAACAAATTACAACAAATTTAGTAGCTGAAGCAAGGTGAAATTATTTTATAGTTCTGTCAGTCAAAAACCCAACATGGGTCTCATGGAGGAACATCAAGGTCTTTGGCAGAGCTGAGCTCTCTTCTAGAGGATCTAGGAAAGGATCCATTTCCTGTCAGTTTGGGTCAGAGAATCTAGTCCCTTGAAGTTATAGGACTGAGATCCCTTGCTAGTTAATAGCTGAGGGCTTTCCCAGCTTTAGGCTGCCCAAATTTCTTGGTTTATGTTTCTCTTTTACATTTTCAAAGCTAGTAACAGCAGATCTAGTCTCTCTCCTGCTTTAAATTTCTTCTTTTTCCATCTTATCTTTGTAACATCTATGTCAACAAAGGTGCTCACTGCTTTAAGGATTTGAGTGATTAAACTGGAACCACCTATATAATTCAGGATAATCTCCTCATCTCTGGGTCAGTACTCTTAGTCACATCTGNTTCAAGGAGCATTTACTAAAATTGTTTCTATTTTAGTATATAAAGAAAGTCTCAGTAAATTAAGTTCCTTTTTCCAAACAGATAAAATCAACCTCAAGTAATTCAAAACAGTGAAAATGTTTTAAGAGTGCTAAATAACATTTAAATTAATTCTACCTAAATTGAATATAGACTGTTTATAAATTAAAGACTATAGGTATGTATATATATGTACTTACTTTATTATGATATTTAATATATATTTAATATGATTTCTTACATTATCTTTAATATATGTTGTCTTTATACATGCTACTTCACAAAGCTATACACAGAATGAAATTTACAGCTTTAACTGTTTTAATCAACAAACAGGAATTATTGCATTCAACATTTCAGTTAAACCCTACACAAGATAAAAACCAAAACAAGTACCATTTTTTTTAATGTTTTTTATTTATTTCTGAGAGAGAGTG
>NW_027531582.1:0-3063 GCF_008692635.1 Crocuta crocuta
TGGGGGAAAGGGAGAGAAGCAAACCATGAGAGACTCTTGAATGTTAACCAAAACTGAGGACTGATGGATGTGGGGGGGAGGGATGGATGGGCATGGAGGAGGGCACTTCTGGGGATGAGCACTGGGTGTTATGTGGAAACTAATTTGACAATAAACTATTTGTAAAAGAAAAAAAAAAGTACACTGGTATCAGATTAAAATTCTAAAAAGGATTTTTATTAAAAACATCTTTTTCTCTATCCAAAAAGGTGGAAAAAAAAATATGATTTTAACCAAAAGGGCAGGACAGCAGAACAGCACACCCTTCTGAGTTGTTTTACTTGAGCCTTGGTTGTAATCACTCCTCATTTGATCCAATGGGAAGTGGTGACGATGTCCTCACTGCCAGCCTCCAAATGTTCCACATTTATGTTGTTTCTGTTTAGCAAAGGAATGGATGCCTGTGCCATGTAAGGGATAGATGGCTATGATATATAAAGGGCTTTTACTGGAATATAGGGGAGCCATTTTGCTATGTTTAGCCCAGTGTATGCCAATTTGTAACAACCTAAAGACTCCAAAATTGACATCCATATGGTAGCAACATATTCATGTGGCCACTGCTGCAAAAGACAAGGGAATAGAATGGCCAATTCTATCCTTACAGAAAAGAAATGGTTTTTTTCAGCCTTTTAAAATATATTTGTAAAAGAGGATTACTGTTGGGCCAAAATAAAATCAATGTACCCTCCTACAACCAGGAAAGTCTGTTTGATCACAGTCGATAGCCCCAAAGTCCCACAGGCAGAAGGATAGGAGAAATCAAGGAAAACAAGGTCAGTTCTTGGAGGTAGGATCAAGCCTGGATAAAAGCAAGTGCTCTCAGCACTTCACAAGACAGACAAAGCTTTTGGCTGCCAGTCAAATAGCCAGCCAAATTGCAGGGCCAGGAGACAAGGCTTCTCCTGGACAGCTAAGGAGAATTAAGATAAGAGAAGCCTCTTCTTCCTTTTTCCTATAGATGGGCAATTCCCTAGTGAAGGTCAATACTCCTTTGGGAGGCATTCTGAATAATTGTGATTATTTGAACACTGAAGAGAGGGGAAAAAAAGCAACTCATTAATTATTATGGGGCCAGAGGTCCTATAGGAAACTTCAGTTTCCTACTGGGGTCCAGGTAATTCCATCCTAAGATCCTAACTGGGACTTTCACCAACCCATTAAGAAATGGTATTGAGGGGCACCTGGGTGGCTCAGTCAGTTAAGCATCTGACCTCGGCTCAGGTCATGATCTCACATTCATTGGTTCGAGCCCCGCGGTCGGGTTCTGTGCTGACAGCTAGGTCAGAGCCTGGAGCCTGCTTCAGATTCTGTATCTCCCTCTCTCTCTGACCCTCCCTTGATCATGCTTGCTCTCTCGCTCTCTCTCTCTCTCTCAGAAATAAATAAAAACATTAAAAAAACTTTTTACAAAAATGGTATTGACACCACTTCCAAGCTCATGCTTTAGAGAAATTTAGGTGGTCTAAATTTAAGCCCTTAAATTATGCTAAATTAGGCACTATTTTACAAACATCTCCCCTGACACCCCTAAGGCTGAGACGATTTTAAAGGACAAATTTGTCACTCAATTGGTCCCAGATATTCAGAGGAAGCTGCAAAAATTGGCTGTTGGCCTGAAAGGGACGCTGGAGGAGCTCTTATGAGCAGCCAATAGGGTATATTACAACCGAGATCGAAATTAAAAAACAAAAAAACAAAAACAAAAACCCAGAAGAGGAGGCTTACGAAAAATCTGAGCCCATAGTTGTGGCCTTACATACTATTCAGATCAGACTTATGGAGGTCCTAGCACCAAATGTCACCTATGTGGCCAGTCAGCGCACTGGAGACAAGACTGCCCTCAAAAGGGAGGACAGAAGTCAAAGCCCTGCAAGCCATGCCCCTTATGTGGACACCATCAGGGAAGTCTGAATCCTCTCAGAGACTTCTATCTGCGAGGGCTCAGATAACCAATGTCCCTAGAAGGGACTGATGGGGCTTCGGGCTCTTCGGGGTGGCTCCCCGGAACCAGCTGTCTATTGGAAGCCTGGAACCTCGGGTAACTCTGGAAAACTCAGGTAACTAAAAAGCCAGTTCATTTCTTTCTTGATATTGGAGCCACCTTTCTGTCCTCCTTTCCACTCTAGGCCAACTATCCAAATGCAGCATAAGGATTAGAGGCGTCGCAGGAAAACCTATAACTAAATTTTTCTCTCAGCCCCTGGAATGCATATGGGGAAAACTAATTTTTTCTCATTATTTCTTGATAATACCAGAGAGTCTTACTCCCTTGCTAGGAAGGGACATTATAACTGAATTAAAGAGTATACTGCTACTAACTCCAGGACAGATAAACAATTGTGAGAGTTTGGGGGAATTACTGGATATCGTAGGCAGTAGATACTGGGGTTCAGGAAAATAGCTTGCGTGCTATATCATTTATTAAAGGAGACTCAATCCCACCTACTCTCCTAAGGAAATGAACTGGGGTCTGACTCACTGTCTCCAGCCCTTGGAACGGTTATAAACAGAGCAGGGACAATTACTATCACCTAATTCACAGAGCTGAAAGGTCATTAAAGTACTGTGTCAGGTCTTTAATTTAGGGAAGGGTAAGACTAATCAAATTGCCCCGAAGATGATTACTAGGAAAAATTTGTCAAGAACAGTTCAGCAAGTAGTATCAGCCTGTGACCTATGTCTTAGAAACAATCCTCTCAACTACAAACTTGCCTGCCCAGGCAATCAAGGAACTGTAAGCTACCCAGGGAAGACTGGCAATTAGGTTTCACTCATATGCCAAGGTCAAGGGAATTCCAGCATCTGTTGGTATGGGTTGATATTTTTACTAATTGGGTAAAGGCTTTCCTCTAAAAAAAAAAAAAGGGAAAAGTGCAAGAAGTAATAAAGGTTGCTTTATAAAATAAAGTTTCAGCTTACCTAAAATTTTGCCAATTAAAAAGGGTAAACCCTTTCTCTGGTAGGACTCCCAGCTCTTAAAAAAAAAAAAAAAAAAAAAAATTTTAAACATTAAAAAAAACA
>NW_027531582.1:3125-8487 GCF_008692635.1 Crocuta crocuta
ATGCCACCTTTAAAAAAAAAAAAAAAAAAAAAAAAGTTTTACACCTTGAAATAAATCAAACTGTCTGTTTAAACTCAGCAAAACTCTAAATAACACCTCACAAACATTAGATGCTTTAAATAAAAATAAATAAATAAAATTAAGGCCAGAATCTTGGAGAACAGAGCCACCATTGATTACTTACTGTTCCTCCATCACCTAGGTTATGAGAGATTCATTGTTGTTGTTTCATTCTCACAGTCTTAAAACTGATAGGTGACATTCGGGCATTACTGGACAAAGTCAGGGCCTCTCCTGCATAGTTTGACTAGTTGGGGAACTGGGGACATTATCTTAAGATGCCATCTTGTTGGTCAGTATAATCTTTACTTGTGTGTTTTACTTTGTGTCTTCCAATNCCTTATAAATAATAGGTTAAAAGCTACCGTATTCAAGTATATAATTCAGTAAATCTTAGGTAAAAATTATCTGGATAAAGGGACCATAAAAATTTATACATTAGTCACACATAAACTGCTCAATAAAGTTTTGAGGAAACTTATAATTAAAGGTGTAATTGTAAAAACAAGATTACAAACAAAACATGTGTAACAGGGATCCAAAGTAATTATAAGTGTTAATTTGAGCTGTAGGTGTCCAAGGCAAAAGAAGAAATACTAATTTTTAACTTCCTGCGTATGTAACAAACCAATTCTACCACTCTAGACCTTAATTGTCTACACTAGACCTGAAAAGAATTTTTGGCTTTTTTAAACAGTTTATTTCATTATTGTGGATACTGTCTTCTTAAGTGGAAGATAAGAAATGGCTTCAATGTTTTCCAGAGATACCAATATATTTTTATGTGTTTTTTTATCATTTGGATGCTTGAAAGTTAAATGCATCATATTAAATAGAGATTTTATATGAAGAAACTTTATCAATAAGTAAATGTAGTATAGTGCTAAAACTGGGCTTCGGAACCATAAAGATAACGTTTAAATCATACTTCTGGTATTTACCAGCTGTAAGATATTAAAAAGATGCAACCGAAAGTTGCATGGAAGTATTAGNCATAGGACACACCAATACATCTCAGCCTCAATGTATATGTAGTTTCTAGAAACTTAAGAAAATTACTATACTACTTAAATTATTTTAACATTCTTTATTCTGACTAAGTCTTCCTAAGGTAACTGGATACCTGCTCTAGTGTTTTCCTCTTTTTTAATAATATGCTTTTTTATGGATCTCTATTTTAAATTTTGGGTAATTCAGAAAAGTAGAAGAAAGGTCTCTAAGGCAACCATTAATGTTTTGGTCTTTCCAGTCTTTTGATCTGTGTAGGCTATCTTGATTTAGGTTTTTGTTTTGCAAAAAGGAAAATAATGGCTGTTGTTTTGTTTCTGTTTCCAACTCAATCATTCTAATATAATTTAAACATCGGTTTTATTTTAATACAAAGTCATCACAAATGTCATATAATAAGTGCATAATGGCCCATCAAACTAGAGTGCCATGATTATTTAACAATTCCTCTGCCATGAGCTAAGAATGAAAAAACTATTTCCAAAGATAATATCCAATAAAGGCAAAAAATTAGTAAAAATGAATTATCTAATATACATTTTGCATGGAAAGTGATTTACTAGAAACTATCAAGAATCTTAAAATTTATTCATTTCTGTGTTCCCAGGAAAATATTTTAGTGAATAAGCTAAAATGAAGAAAAGTATTGTCACAATGCTGTTGAACTAGAGTGTTTATCCATTGCTTCTTAAAAGTTACACTAGTATCACATGAGTAATGAAAGTAATTTCCTCTATGCTGTCTATTATCCATCCCTCCCACCCCCCATCTGAAAGCATTGAAGCACATTGGTGGTTTCTCTTGTAAATGTTTGCAGGTGAAATTTTTTTTACAGCAACTGTCTCTGAACTGTCAGGATACCAGATACATACCATCCTTATTTGCTACAAATTTCCAAATGGAACCAACTTTAGGAGACCTTACTAGAGAAGAGAGGAGAAGAGAAGAGAAGAGAAGAGAAGAGAAGAGAAGAGAAGAGAAGAGAAGAGAAGAGAAGAGAAGCGAAGCGAAGCGAAGAAGTGAAGCAAAGAGAAGAAGAAGAGAAGAGAAAAAGAAAAGAATGAAAAGAAAAAGAAAAGAAAAAAGAAAAGGTATTTGACCTGATTCACATCTTCCCTGAAATAACAGATCCCAGATCTGTTGCTCCAAATGATACTCCTTCAAAGCCTCTATCAAAATTATATTTTCAGTTTCAGAGTAGCGTGATATATGCATCTATGGTCAATTGCATTCCAATCTTGATACCAAATAGAAATATATCCTGGCCTACCCAACACTTCCTACCTTCTTTGTAAAGTATGCCTGCAAAGTATGGTACAGCTTGATATGGATGAGAACTCTCCTTTCTGTAGCAAATAGACATATAAATATTGTATTATGCTTATTAACATGATTCACCATTGTAAACTGGAGTTGTCATAGAAAGTATAACCTGTTGACAAAAGGTTATCACAGAGAAAAATGGCTAAGCCTTTATCAGAAACAGAGCCTTGTTTAATATTTTTAACGCTTATTTATTTTGAGAGAGCAAAAAAGTGGAGGAAGGGGCAGAGAGAGAGGAGAGAGAGAATCCCAAGCAGGCTCTTCACTGTCAGCATAGAGCCTGATGCAGGGATCGATCAGACAAACTGTGAGATCATGACCAGGGCTGAAACCAAGAGTAAGACACTTAACTGAGATATTCAGGTGCCCCACACAGCCTTGTTAAAAACATTAACTAGAGGGGCACCTGTGTGGCTCAGTCAGTTGAGACTCAAACTCTTGATTTTGGCTCAGGTCATCATCCCATGGTTCATCAGCTGCAGCCCCACGTCAGGCTCTGTGCTAATAGTGTACGGGGTGCTTTGGATTCTCTCCCTTTCCTTCTCTGCCCTTCCCTCCCTCACTGCCTCACACACACACACTCAAAATAAATAAATAAACATTTTTAAAAACATGAACAAGAAACTCATCCATTGGAAAAATTTGTTTCCTCTACGACTTTAAGTTAGGTATAATACCTTGAAAATGGAAGGTATTTTCAAAATTATGCTTTGATTTATTTACTATAAAAAGGTCAGCTACTAATATCTATTATTTAAATTTTTCCAAATTAAAGTTATTGCCTCCATGCTCTATGATGCACAACTCAGACGCATGAGCTGACCTCAAATTCATTTTTTGGAAAATATTGACCCTAATCACAAATTCAATAAATGGAAGAGAAAGGACTTCAATANTCTCTGCCTATCAGAAATACTGGGTTCCTCCCCAAAACTGCATAGGACACACCAATACATCTCAGCCTCAATGTATATGTAGTTTCTAGAAACTTAAGAAAATTACTATACTACTTAAATTATTTTAACATTCTTTATTCTGACTAAGTCTTCCTAAGGTAACTGGATACCTGCTCTAGTGTTTTCCTCTTTTTTAATAATATGCTTTTTTATGGATCTCTATTTTAAATTTTGGGTAATTCAGAAAAGTAGAAGAAAGGTCTCTAAGGCAACCATTAATGTTTTGGTCTTTCCAGTCTTTTGATCTGTGTAGGCTATCTTGATTTAGGTTTTTGTTTTGCAAAAAGGAAAATAATGGCTGTTGTTTTGTTTCTGTTTCCAACTCAATCATTCTAATATAATTTAAACATCGGTTTTATTTTAATACAAAGTCATCACAAATGTCATATAATAAGTGCATAATGGCCCATCAAACTAGAGTGCCATGATTATTTAACAATTCCTCTGCCATGAGCTAAGAATGAAAAAACTATTTCCAAAGATAATATCCAATAAAGGCAAAAAATTAGTAAAAATGAATTATCTAATATACATTTTGCATGGAAAGTGATTTACTAGAAACTATCAAGAATCTTAAAATTTATTCATTTCTGTGTTCCCAGGAAAATATTTTAGTGAATAAGCTAAAATGAAGAAAAGTATTGTCACAATGCTGTTGAACTAGAGTGTTTATCCATTGCTTCTTAAAAGTTACACTAGTATCACATGAGTAATGAAAGTAATTTCCTCTATGCTGTCTATTATCCATCCCTCCCACCCCCCATCTGAAAGCATTGAAGCACATTGGTGGTTTCTCTTGTAAATGTTTGCAGGTGAAATTTTTTTTACAGCAACTGTCTCTGAACTGTCAGGATACCAGATACATACCATCCTTATTTGCTACAAATTTCCAAATGGAACCAACTTTAGGAGACCTTACTAGAGAAGAGAGGAGAAGAGAAGAGAAGAGAAGAGAAGAGAAGAGAAGAGAAGAGAAGCGAAGCGAAGCGAAGAAGTGAAGCAAAGAGAAGAAGAAGAGAAGAGAAAAAGAAAAGAATGAAAAGAAAAAGAAAAGAAAAAAGAAAAGGTATTTGACCTGATTCACATCTTCCCTGAAATAACAGATCCCAGATCTGTTGCTCCAAATGATACTCCTTCAAAGCCTCTATCAAAATTATATTTTCAGTTTCAGAGTAGCGTGATATATGCATCTATGGTCAATTGCATTCCAATCTTGATACCAAATAGAAATATATCCTGGCCTACCCAACACTTCCTACCTTCTTTGTAAAGTATGCCTGCAAAGTATGGTACAGCTTGATATGGATGAGAACTCTCCTTTCTGTAGCAAATAGACATATAAATATTGTATTATGCTTATTAACATGATTCACCATTGTAAACTGGAGTTGTCATAGAAAGTATAACCTGTTGACAAAAGGTTATCACAGAGAAAAATGGCTAAGCCTTTATCAGAAACAGAGCCTTGTTTAATATTTTTAACGCTTATTTATTTTGAGAGAGCAAAAAAGTGGAGGAAGGGGCAGAGAGAGAGGAGAGAGAGAATCCCAAGCAGGCTCTTCACTGTCAGCATAGAGCCTGATGCAGGGATCGATCAGACAAACTGTGAGATCATGACCAGGGCTGAAACCAAGAGTAAGACACTTAACTGAGATATTCAGGTGCCCCACACAGCCTTGTTAAAAACATTAACTAGAGGGGCACCTGTGTGGCTCAGTCAGTTGAGACTCAAACTCTTGATTTTGGCTCAGGTCATCATCCCACGGTTCATTAGCTGCAGCCCCACGTCAGGCTCTGTGCTAATAGTGTACGGGGTGCTTTGGATTCTCTCCCTTTCCTTCTCTGCCCTTCCCTCCCTCACTGCCTCACACACACACACTCAAAATAAATAAATAAACATTTTTAAAAACATGAACAAGAAACTCATCCATTGGAAAAATTTGTTTCCTCTACGACTTTAAGTTAGGTATAATACCTTGAAAATGGAAGGTATTTTCAAAATTATGCTTTGATTT
>NW_027531583.1:0-7039 GCF_008692635.1 Crocuta crocuta
GGCCTTGCAGCTGTCTTTGATTCCCCCTTGCCTGGAAGTTGAACAGGAAGAATATTTTTAATGTTGGTCTTTGATTACTAGTCCGCTTGTAACTATTTTTTGCCTGTGCCTTTTTTCCCCATTGTGCCACATATGCTGTAAGGCTTATTTTAATTTTCTGTGTTTTTGTTTTGATTAAAGGAGTACAAAGACGCTGATTGTGTAAATGTTGAGAAGTGAGAAAACATAAATAATAAAGTAAATTCACCCCTACTCCACTACCCAGAAATTACACTAGAATTTTTTTACTGCCTTTTGTAATCGGTATCTTTGTGTCTGTGTGTGTGTTTTGTTTTGTTTTTTTCTTAGGTAGTATTTCCCCATTCATTAAATGCTGTTCTTGATACTTCCTTTTCTTTGCCTTGGTGGTGTGTGTGGCCAACTACTTCCCCAGGTGTTCTCACAAGTTTTTCAGGATCAGTGATTACTGGAAAAAAGGAAAACAAAAACAAAACAAACAAATAAAAACAACCCAGGAAACCAGAATCATCTCATTCTCCAGTGCATTCATATGAAATCAGGCAATAAAATCAGGTACAATTCCAACAGGAAGCATTGGAGAAAAACCAAGCTGGGTCTATAAGGGATTGCATATGACATAGCACACATTTATGCTGCATGAAGGTCAAGTGCTGGTATCCTATCATTATGTATACATCAGTACTAAGTGAACAATGGACAAGTTTTGTCAGGGAGATGATTTTTCCTTACTGTGCTTTTACACCAGTAGGTTAGTTCTGTAATAAACATAAGACACCCTTGTTTGGAACAAAAAATAAATGAACGCTGTTCAGAATGTTTGAAAGTGATTCATCTAACTTTGCATCATCAAGATTACACTGTATGGACCACTTTGTAACCTGATATTTTAAAAAGTTTCCACAAACATATCCTTTTAGCTTTGTCCTCTTATTATTTCCTTAAGGAAAAGTTCCTAAAACTGTAGCACATCTGTTTTCTTCTTTAATGTTGGACACAATTTACCATACCGCTGACAATATTATTATTTGAATTTCTTCCTGGAATTATTCTAGCCAAGATATCTAGCTGCCTTTTTTCCGATTTATTTTTTTTTGAGGTATAATTCACATATAACATTACATTAGTTTCACGTATACATCATAATTATTCAGTATTTGTATATATTATGAAATGGTCACTGTTAATAAGTCCGTAGCTATCCCTACAATTTAAGTCTTTGGTCATCCTTTCCAACAATCACGTTACACCAGTTTAACACGAATCTTCCTACCCTGAATTTCTCTTATGAGTATTTTTAATCTACTGATCCTCTCTGTTATGCCAAGACAAACCAGAAGTAGGAGCTGTAAGGCCTCTCTAAAACCGCCCTGCCTGGTGAAGAAGGAAGTTTTGTTTTGACTCTGAGGAACGCTTTTTTCCAAACACGAAGGGCGGGGGAGGAGCAGCGTTGCGCACATTTCTGCGGCGCTGCTGCCACCAAACGGCCACAGTTTCACTTGAGCGATGAAGAAGGTCTGGAAGGATATTCATAATAACAGCAGCAGGAAGTTCCCGCTGTTCCAGGGCTGCCCTTCCGGGGCGAGAGTGCCGGGGTTGATGGGAATTGTGGCCTTTTGGCTTAGGGTTATACGGAATTCGGCCAGCTCTTTCGTACCTATGGCCTGAGTTTATTTTGTGGACAGTTTCTTGTGGTGTCCGGGGTGGCGGGCATTACAGGGAAGATTGGGAGCGAGGAGGAGGAGATGGGAGATGTTAGTCGTCGGACTCACTCTAAGAGTTATCTGGAGGCGTGATTCCCTAGCCAGCTGTGCGTGTATGCCTTCAAGCTATTTGGCGGAAAGTTTCTGCCATTCCTTTACTTTGTGATTTGGGGCCTGGGTGCTTGACTGGGAGAAAGGGAAAGCCAACTAGCCCTGGAACCCTTTTGAGGGCCTCGTCTGTCTGTCCGTCCACCCATCCATCCAGTCATTCATGAAACAAATATTCATTGAACACCCATTAAGCGTCAGGCACCGTTTTAGACCCTAGGGATCCAAAGACCCTTAAGAACAGGAGGGCCCTGTACTCAGGAACCATTCCTTCTTGTGAGTGGAGACAGAAAATAAAGAAACAAATTACAGAGTTAATTTCAGATAGTGATAAGTGACAGAAAGTAAAACAGGGTGATATGACAGAAAGCAATGCGGTGGATGTGTACCCACTTTTACTGGGTAGTCAGATTTGGCTTCTTCAAGGAAATGACCGTTGAGGACATTAGGAGTGGTCCTGTGTGGCTTTGATGACATTGATAAGGATAAAAGCTTCTTGGCTTTACATTGTTTCATGCCTTATTGATACAGAGGCTTAGATTAACACAAAATGGAGGTATGTTTGCTGCTTCGTTCCTGCAGTAGTTCCTAGACTCTCAAAACTATCATCAGAATAGAAAATTCTGATAGAAGTGCTGGCACTAGAGCGCGGAAAACAAAAGCTGCTGGCTTAGGGCCTTGAGCGCTTAGGTTAAAGGCATCTTTCCACTGAACCCCAAAGAGTATGGAGGGTGGGGAAGCCTGGTTCCCTTCCTCTTTGTGGCTTGCTTTCCCTTCTGGTCTCCTTTCTCCACGGGTCCTAGGATCTTATCCTTCCAGATTAGGTCACTATGGGGCTTTGCTTTGCTGTAATGGAGGAGTAAGTCAGCCAGACAAGAGTTTGGAATGAGCCCATGGTACAGTAGGTCCTACGTAGTTTTGGAGGCTTTATAGACTTGGCACAAGTGGCCACAGCTGTGGTATTTTAAGGAATCCCGTGGTTTAGCAGGAAGGTGAAACCTTGTTGACAACAGCGTCACAGCTTGAATGAATGAATGAGTGCATCTTCTGTGGTAGACAGCAATAGGATCCCCTCAGTTATTCTGGGTCTGGAGGAAAGAGGGGAGTTGGAAAGCTGCAGATCCATGAGTGGTTGAGGTCCTCCCCTTTGTAGCTGTGAGGTGCACAGTGAAGGGAAATTATAAAAATGGGCCTTCGGAATGAATGGCCGCAATGAGATCCAGAGTTTGTCCAAATATCCTGAGGGTCTCTGCCTGAGAAAATTGGATCCGAAGCAAAAGAACTTGTAAGCAGACAAAGCAAAATGAATGGCCTGAGTAGGTGGGGGTAGGGGTGAGACTGGTTGTTTTCGTGTGAGAGACTGAAAAGAGTACTTGATGCCCTATTAGAGGGCACCTACCCACTTGGGTTGGGTGGGAATATCAAGGACACCAGCTGGTTTAGGCCAGGGTAGCAGCAAGCCTTTGCCCTGTTGTATTGGATGGTGGGTGGCAGGTGACTGTGATCTTCAGTTCTTTCCGCAATCAGCACCTGCCTTTTCTCCCAATTCAGGCCATGACAGGATTCGTCCTCTGTGTTCTGAGTACTGAGATTTAGGATTCTCCAAATTCTGTGTATAATCTAGCTACATTATTTTGGGGACAGAATTCCTTGTAGAGACAGGGGGAAAGGAGGTTAGAGGAGGACCGAATGTCTGCCATGGTATGTTTTGATCAACAACAACCACCACCACAACAACAGTAATTGCCTACAGCCATTCAGGGTTTACCATGTGCCAAGGGCCTTCTCTATATTCCCTCCTTTAATCTTCACAGTAAGATGGAAACACTGTTACTCTATTTCCATTTTACATATGAAGAAACTAAGGCTTAGTTTAGGTGGCCTACCTGAGATTAAGCAAATACAGCCATGGTTTCAGTCCAGCTTTGTCTCTAGTCCAGTTGTTCTGAAAGTGGGGTCCCCAGGACAGCAGCAGCAGCATCACCTGGGCATTTGTTAGAAATGCAAGTCATCAGGCCCTGCCCCAGACCTACTGAATCAGAAACTCTGGGGTTGGGGGGCGCCTGGGTGGCTTGGTCGGTTAAGCGTCCGACTTTCGCTTAGGTCACGATCTCGCGGTTCGTGGGTTCGAGCCCCACGTCGGGCTCTGTGCTGACTGCCAGCTCAGAGCCTGGAGCCTGTTTCAGAGTCTGTGACTCTCTCTCTCTCTCTGACCCTCCCCTGCTCACGCTGTCTCTCTCTCTCTCCTAGAAATAAATAAAACATTAAAAAAACATTAAAAAAAAGAAAAAAAAAGAAAAAGAAACTCTGGGGTTGGGGCCCAGCCATCTGTGGTTTAAAATGCCTTCCAGGTGATCCTGATGCACATCTGTAAACTGCTGTACATGCTGGATGACTAAACTACTGTTAAAGAGCACATGTTGCTGGTTTCTTTGACATGTGGGACTGCTTGCCAGGAAGCTACCTGTTTACTATGTAAGATGTTTGAGGTGTGTTCCTTATATTTGTGGGAACTGGGGATAAGGAGAAAACAAGTTGTATCTGACCAGTGACTGGGGTGGGGTGGGAGGGGGCTTTGTTGAATGCAGAGGGAGCCCAGGCATCTCCATGGCCCTTTTTGTTTTCCTGAACTTCGTGGAAAAGTTGACGCGTAACATGTGCACCTGGAGGAGGTGGTATACTTGCAGCATTACCCTTATTTGGGGCTGGATGGTACAGGGCTGTGGGATGCTGCTCCTTAAATCCCCAGCCCTCCTGGCTAAAGTGTTTCTAAAATTTTAATTTTGTAGGTTCCAGCACTTTAAGGCCTCTGTAGAATATGTGGTGATTACCAGTATCCCAAACGATATATACTCTTGCAGTCACCACCACCGGTAATTGCCAGCTATTAAATTATCCTCACTGAGGTTCAGGGGCTACACGAATCTCAGCTCTGGGGAGGGCTGATGGGAATGGTGACTAGGAAGCGAGGTGCTGTGTGGAGCTCAAGGAAGAGGGAAACTATAGGAAACTCAGGCTGGTCACCCGTTACTCTCAACTTCTCCCTGAAGTTCAGGAAAATAAGAAGGGCCATGGAGATGCTGGCCACCTCTGTAGCTCATGGCAGTGCAGACAGACAGAAGCATCTGTGACCCCCATCAGCCCTCAGTTTGTTCTCAGCATTCAAGAGTCTCTCACGGTTTGCCTCCCTCTCTCTTCCCGACTACTTTTCCCCTTCTCCCCACCCATGGTCTTCCTTTAAGTTGCTCCAAATCCACCTATATGTGCAAACATATGGTACCTATCCTTCTCTGCCTGACTGATTTCACTCAGCATAACACCCTCAAGTTCCATCCACGTTGCTACAAATGGCCAGATTTCATTCTTTCTCGTTGCCATGTAGTATTCCATGGTATAGATAAACCACATCTTCTTGATCCATTCGTCAGTTGATGGACACTTAGGCTCTTTCCAAGATTTGGCTATTGTTGAAAGTGCTGCTATGAACATTGGGGTACATGTGCTCCTATGCATCAGCACTCTTGTATCCCTTGGGTAAATTCCTAGCAGTGCTATTGCTAGGTCATNCATACACTTGTGGGTCCAATGCTGAGTTCTCTATTCTATTCCATTGGTCTACGTGTCTGTTTTTGTGCCAATACCATACTGTCTTGATGATGACAGCTTTGTAGTAAAGGCTTTAAAGTCTGGGATGGTGATGCCTCCCATGTTGGTTTTCTTCTTTAATATTACTTTGGCTCTTCGGGGTCTTTTGTGGTTCCATTTTGCGGTTTAGGATAGTTTGTTCTAGTTTTGAGAAGAATGCCGGTGCAATTTTGCTTGGGGTTGCATTGAATGTGTAGATTGCTTTGGGTAGTAGACATTTTAGCTATATTTATTCTTTAACTATATTTATTCTTCCGACCCATGAGCATGGAATGCTTTTCCATTTCTTTGTGTCTTCTTCAATTTCCTTCATCAGTTTTCTACAGTTTTCATCATACAGATCTCCTATATCTTTGGTTAGGTTTATTCCTATGTATTTTATGGTGTGTGTGTGTGTGTGTGTGTGCACGCGCGCGCGCGCATTTGGGAATGAGATCAGTTTCTTAATTTCTCTTTTTGTTGCTTCATTGTTGGTGTGTAAAAATGCAACCGATGTCTGTACGTTGATTTTGTACGCTGCAAGTTTGCTGAATTCATGGATCAGTTCTAGTAGGCTTCTGGTGGAGTCTGTCGGGTTTTCTATGTAGAGTATCATGTCATCTGCGAAAAGTGAAAGTTTGACTTCTTCTTTGCCAATGCTGATGCCTTTTATTTCCCTTTGTTGTCTGATGGCTGATGCTAGGACTTCCAGCACTATCTTAAACAACAGTGGTGAGAGTGGACATCCCTGTCGTGTTCCTCATCTCAGGGGGAAAGCTCTCGGTTCTTCCCCGTTGAGGATGATGTTAGCTGAGGGCTTCTCATAGATGGCTTTTATGATGTTTAAATAAGTTCCTTCTACCCCGACTTTCTCAAGGGTCTTTATTAAGAAGGGATGCTGTATTTTTGTCAAATGCTTTTTCTGCATCGATGGATAGGATCCTATGGTTTTTATCTTTTCTCTTGTTACTGTGATGGATCACATTGATTGATTTGCGAATATTGAACCAGCCCTGTAACCCCCAGGAATGAATCCCACTTGATCATGGTGGATAATTCCTTTTATGTGTTGTTGAATTCGATTTGCAAGTATCTTGTTGAGGATTTTTGCATCTGTATTCATCAAACCTATTGGCCTGTAGTTCTCTTTTTTTGCTGGTTCTCTGTCTGGCTTGGGAATCAAAGTGATGCTGGCTTCATAAAATGAGTCTGGAAGTTTTCCTTCGATTTCTGTTTTTTGGAATAGCTTGAGAAGAATGGGTATTAATTCTGTTTTAAATGTCTGGTAGAATTCCCCAGGGAAGCCATCTGGCCCAGGGCTCTAATTTGTTGNTCGGTGCAGTATTAAAGTTCCCTGCTATTAGCACATTCTTATCCATAAGATTGTTTCCGTTTGTGGTTAGTTGTTTTATGTATTTGGGTGCTTCCGTATTGGGTGCGTAGACATTTATAATTGTTGGCTCTTCCTGACGGATAGACCCTGTAATTATTCTCTAATGCCCTTTTTCATCCCTTGTTACTGCCTTTACTTTAAAGTCCAGTTTGTCTGATATAAGTATAGCGACTCCAGCTTTCTTTTGACCTCC
>NW_027531583.1:7385-12126 GCF_008692635.1 Crocuta crocuta
TGAATGACAGGCTTGCTGGATAGAGGATTCTTGGCTGCATATTTTTTCTGTTCATCACATTGAAGATCTCCTGCCATTCCTTTCTGGCCTGCCAAGTTTCAGTAGATAGGTCTGTCACCACTCTGATAGGTTTCCCTTTGTATGTTAGGGCCCTTTTCTCCCTAGCTGCTTTCAGAATTCTCTCTTTGTCCTTATCTTCTGCCAGTTACACTATGGTATGTCGTGCAGAAGATCGATTCAAGTTACGTCTGAGGGGAGTTCTCTGTGCCTCTTGGATTTCAATGTCTGTTTCCTTCCCCAGGTTGCAGAAGTTCTCTGCTATAATTTGTTCAAGGACTCCTTCAGCGCCTTTCCCTCTCTCTTCCTCTCCTAGAATTCCTATGATATGGATACTGTTCCGTTTGATTATATCGCCGAGCTCTCGATACAATCTCCTTTAGTGTTCCTGGATCAGTTTATCTCTCTTTTTCTCAGCTTCCTCTTTTTTCTATAATTGTGTCTTCTAAATCACTTTTTCTCCTTTCTGCCTCTTCAATCTGTGCATTGGACGCCTCCATTTTATTATGGACCTCATTTATAGCATTTTTAATTCATCACAACTATTTTTAAGCTCCATTGTCTTTGTCGCAATAGTTTCTCTGATGTCTTCCATGCCTTTTTCAAGCCCAGCGATTAAATTTATGACTATTGTTCTAAATTCTTGTTCAGTTATGTTGCTTATATCTGTTTTGAGCAGTTCTTTAGCTGTCATTTCTTCCTGGAATTTCTTTGGAGGAGAGTTCTTCCGTTTTGCCATTTTGGCTAGCTTTCTGTCTCTTGTTAGTTTAGAAGCTTGTTATGTACTCTGCACCTGTGAGTACTGCTGTATTAAAGAAGACTCTTGGACTGTCCAGGGCCTGTCCATTCAGGAAGTGTTCTTAGAATGGTGTCTCTTGGTCTCTCTTGTTGAGGCCTTGGTTATTTTATTTCCCTACTGGTAGTGGTGTTTGGGACTTTCCACCATGTGTACTTTGGCTTGTTTCTTGACATAGCCCTGGAAAAGAAAACAGACAGACAAACACACGGGGAACAGGACACACAAACGCACAGACAAATCCAACAAACACGCAAACCGAAAGGGAAAAAGAAAAAAAAAAAAAGAGGAAGGAGGAAAAACAAATAATAAAAAGAAAAAGAGGGGCGCCTGGGTGGCTTAGTCGGTTAAGCGTCCGACTTTCGCTTAGGTCATGATCTCGCGGTTCGTGGGTTCGAGCCCCGCGTCGGGCTCTGTGCTGCCAGCTCAGAGCCTGGAGCCTGCTTCACATTCTGTGTCTCCTTCTCTCTGCCCCTCTCCTGCTCACACTCTGTCTCTCTCTCTCTCTGTCTCTCTCTCAAAATAAAATAAAAACATTAAAAAAATTAAAAAAAAAGAAAAAAGAAAAAAAGAAGAAAAGAAGAAAAGAAAAAAGAAAAAAAAACCCAAAAGACAAAGGGCAGTCTAAAAGCATAAACCCAGAATTCCCAGCTACAAACAAAGAGCGGGGTCTATGTAGTGCTGATGGAAGAGCATATACAAAGAGAGAAATGAAGGGCAGGGAGGAAGCGAAATTGGACAAGAACCCGGCAGAGAGACTAAGAGGCTTAATTCAGAGAGAGAAGGAGGAGAGTACGGTAAGAGGCGAGGAGAAAGAAACGAAGATAGTGTTGCTCAGAGAAACTATATAGTCTAATTACTCCACAGTGAGAGAGATAGAAAGGTAGCGGTGGAGGTGTAGCATATACATCTAGAGAACGGATTAAATGTGACTGTGTAAGCAAGCCAGTGACCAGAGTGCCCAGTCCAGCAGAGGGGAGGGGTACGAATGAGACAAGGGAAAATATATCTGAATAGAAAGGATTGATCTAGAATTGATCATGGCAGTGCATCCATGTTGGTCTTGCTCCGGGCTCCAGTAAAATACAAAAACAAAAACAAAAAAGCAGCTCTCTAGCGGGGATGGGCATGGTTTGGTAGGTGGGTCTTAGCCTCCAGTGCCTCCTGTGTGCCGCTCCCAGAGGTCCTGCCTTGATGGTTGTGGGGAGGAAAATGGCGGTGCCCCAGTCCCTTCTGGAACCAAGAGTTGCAACTCACTCTTTTGGGTCCGATCCCCTTGTTCCGTGGGCGCAGCCAAGGTGTGCTGTGTTCTATGTCCCAAGCCACGCCTCGTTTCCAGATCTTAGTCCACATGCTTTATTGATACCGCCTGAAATATAAACCCACAGGCCGAGTCCTTCCAAGCAGTTTCAGCTGGAGGAGCTGCGGAGCGGTTTCAGGCCACGCCGCTTCCCCACTGGGAATCCAGCCGGATGAGCGGTGCGGCGGAGTGTTTTGGGGCTGTGCTGCTTCCTCTCTGGATCGAGTTGGAAAGCAGAGGGGCAGTTTCTCCTGGCACCGTCTGGGACCGAGGGGGGGGGGTCCAGTTCAAAGTAGGCTCCACAGCTGGGAACTAGGTCACTTTCTGTCCTGAGCCTAGGTTTTCTCTTCTCCAGGGACAGGGACAGTTCTTTGGGCAGTTTCAGCTGCTCTTTCTTTACCCCTTCACTCACTGTGGCTCCCCACAAAGGGGGCTCCCCCTCCCCCCAGGTCCTGGCCCGTTTTTATCTTCCCCAGTTCGCATTCACGCACCTATAAGGTGGTTTTCTCAGCGGACTCTGTCTCCTTTTCCTTCCAAATTCCTGCGATTCTGGAAGGATTCCTATGGCTTCAGGCCTTCTCCGTTTGAGAAATAGGGGCGAGCGAAATGTACGGAGCTCCCTACTTCTCCGCCATCTTGCCCCATCGATCGGGGAGGCACTTTTGCAGGCTGCTTTGCAGCCACAACTTCTAATTCCTTGGGAAATTGCGTAGACAGTGAATCAAATGGCCTTATTGCCTCCCTTGAGTTTTCATGGGTCTGATATACTGTGTGTGGGGTTTGCTTATAGGCCCGAGTTTCAGTTTATTTCAGTCAGTATTTCCACTCTCCCCTCCATCTGATTTGCTGTCAGCCAAGAAGAATTGAGGGAGGCCCCATCTGGAAGAAAAATCCCCATGTGTGCGTGTGTGTGGTGTGCATATACATTCATGTATATGTAACTCTATATGCACATATAGTATAGGACACATTATATATAATACATAATGTATAACATGATATTTAATATAATATAATTAATGTAACATATAATACGATATGCTATAGTGTGTGTGTGTGTGTGTGTGTGTGTGTGTGTGTAAAACAAGAGCATTTCTGTGTTTGTCTGGTTTAGAAGAAGAAGTTCCAATTTGGGGAAAGGGTATAAAGTCCCACTCTCTGACATGCTCACACTAGCAATACTTGGAGATGTCTTCCTCTTCTAGTTGTAGCATGGCTCTTAGTCCCTCAATACTGGCATCAGGGTCTCAAAGGAAGCATTTTGTAGGATCTGTAAACAGTCATACAGCAGTTTGGACCAAGAAGGCTAGCAGGGCTCTGAAACTTGTTCATAAGCCAGTCCCTACTTATCTCCCATTGGTATAAGATGGTAGGGCTTACTGGTTTCCTTTTCTATCCTCTGAATGCCCTTTCTGACCTGTCTCTCACTTTCAGATTTGGGTCAAATTGCTTAATTGTGTGAGCTCTTTCTCTATAAGCAAAACTCAAAAGTGCAGTTTTGCATAAGCCAGGAGTCCAGGTGAAGTGTGCTCTATCTTATCATGTCTTAGGCCCATCTGCGCTTCTCTGGCACAGCTGAGGAAGCAAGTGTAAACACAGGTAACTTATTTCCTCACTCAGGCCTATTCATAACCACCCTCTCCAGCAAGAGAAAACCTGTATTCACAGGCTGGAAGGCCAGCAAAAGCTACAGTTTTCTGACTGGATCATAAAGAATGAACATTGTCTGAACTTGAACACCCAGTGTCGCTATTTAAACTAAAACACCTTTCCACAAGATATCCTCAAACTACTTATTTTTTTCATCCCCACATCCCTACCCACCCATCGATTTCACAACTTGTTTTCTCTCTTCGAACCTCCAACACTGCCTGTCCATCCTCACTCTTAGCTGATGACCTCCCTTTCTAAATCACTGGGAACATTGCATAAGAGTCAACCTAAATGAACAAGTCCAAAATTGAACTCCCCTATCTTCCCCTATGAACCTTCTTCAGTTGCAGTATTTTCCATCTCAGGATAATGGCAACTCTATTCATTCAGCTGTCGTGCCATAGACTTGAGAGTGATCCTTCATCATGCTGCTATACTCACCCCTCATTTTCAACCGGACAGGAAATCCTGTGAGCTCTTTTTGCAAAATATGTCCAGAATCTGACCACTTCTCATCACCTCCACTGCTAACATCCTGTTACAAGCCACCATCAGTTTTCCCCTCTAGCTTGTTGGAATTGTTTCCTGACTTCTTTCTCTGCTTCACCCCCCTGCCCGCCACCCCCCTCCAAACTGCCCCACTGACAATCAATCCAGCAGCCAGAATAATGCTATTAAAACATATATAATTGGATCTTATTGTACCTCTGCTTAAAACCAGTAGCTTTCATTTCGTTCAGGGTAAATTAAGAGTCCTTATAACTGCCGACAAGGCCATATGTGATTTGTCCACTAGTTACCTCTCTTACCTTATCTCATAGTACTCTCCTCCCTTCTCATTCCCCTTTGGCCACAGTGACCTTCTTGCTGCTCCAAAAGTAAGGGCTTTGGCACCAGCTGTTCTTTCAGCCTGGAACATTCTCCCCCCCCCCCCC
>NW_027531583.1:12408-20600 GCF_008692635.1 Crocuta crocuta
CCCCCCCCCCATGTCTGCATGACTACTTCCCTCACGTCTTTTATGTCTTTGACTAAATGTCATCTTTCAATGTGGCTTTCCCCTGAACATCTTATCCCAAATCCCCCTCCCCACCACACATACAAGTCCCATTTACCTTGTCTTATTTTGTTCTCTCTTGAATGCATTTTGTTTTGTTCTTTCAACACATTATGTAACTTACTTCCTTAATATGAGTGTTTACTTGTCTCTGCTCCCTAGAAGGCAAGTTCTTCAAACCCAGGGTTGTTGTTGTTGTTGTTGTTGTTGTTGTTGTTGTTGTTGCTTAGTATGTGTGTCTGATTCCTCACTAATTTGTCTCAGTAGAGACTGGCATATAGGAGGTGCTCAACAAATATTCATTTGTTGAATGAATAAATATACATTACCAACATCCTCCATTGTTTACTCAATTTTTTTAATCCAGTGAAGAATGCTAATGTCCCTCACAAAATTATGTTTCCCTCAATTTCCCCTTATGGTTGCGCCATCATCGACAAAATCCCAAGACAAGGAAAATATTTCCAACACATAAAACAGGCAAAAGGTAAATAACCCTAAGGAACAAAAATGGACAACAAATAGCACACCAAAACAACAAAACAAACAAGCAAAGGAAACACATTAGGGTACCCATGAATAAATGAACACTGTTCACAAACAATATGGTAGTGCTCGTGAGGGTAAGGAAACAAACAACTTTTGCTCAGGTGTGCTTGCTCTGAGAATGTCGTAGAAAGTATCTCCATGAATGGTCGTCGTTGTATCTGGTGTTAGGACAATGTTGAAGAGGAAGCTCACTCATTATACAGTAACCTCCCTAGGATGACTCATGGGAGAAACCTGTCTCTGGGAAAAGCATTGGTTACTCCTTCTGTGCAGTCATTCAGGTTTGGCTTCAGGGATGCTGTGACCCCTGCTGGTGAACACCTTTCCCTCTTTCCATTTAGGCAGCTCAAAAACATAGATCCACATCTCTGGCCAACTGGCAGTAAATGTGTAGAACCTTATGGCATGTGCTTTGTGTTCAAATCAGTCATNCCTGAACATCTTATCCCAAATCCCCCTCCCCACCACACATACAAGTCCCATTTACCTTGTCTTATTTTGTTCTCTCTTGAATGCATTTTGTTTTGTTCTTTCAACACATTATGTAACTTACTTCCTTAATATGAGTGTTTACTTGTCTCTGCTCCCTAGAAGGCAAGTTCTTCAAACCCAGGGTTGTTGTTGTTGTTGTTGTTGTTGTTGTTGTTGCTTAGTATGTGTGTCTGATTCCTCACTAATTTGTCTCAGTAGAGACTGGCATATAGGAGGTGCTCAACAAATATTCATTTGTTGAATGAATAAATATACATTACCAACATCCTCCATTGTTTACTCAATTTTTTTAATCCAGTGAAGAATGCTAATGTCCCTCACAAAATTATGTTTCCCTCAATTTCCCCTTATGGTTGCGCCATCATCGACAAAATCCCAAGACAAGGAAAATATTTCCAACACATAAAACAGGCAAAAGGTAAATAACCCTAAGGAACAAAAATGGACAACAAATAGCACACCAAAACAACAAAACAAACAAGCAAAGGAAACACATTAGGGTACCCATGAATAAATGAACACTGTTCACAAACAATATGGTAGTGCTCGTGAGGGTAAGGAAACAAACAACTTTTGCTCAGGTGTGCTTGCTCTGAGAATGTCGTAGAAAGTATCTCCATGAATGGTCGTCGTTGTATCTGGTGTTAGGACAATGTTGAAGAGGAAGCTCACTCATTATACAGTAACCTCCCTAGGATGACTCATGGGAGAAACCTGTCTCTGGGAAAAGCATTGGTTACTCCTTCTGTGCAGTCATTCAGGTTTGGCTTCAGGGATGCTGTGACCCCTGCTGGTGAACACCTTTCCCTCTTTCCATTTAGGCAGCTCAAAAACATAGATCCACATCTCTGGCCAACTGGCAGTAAATGTGTAGAACCTTATGGCATGTGCTTTGTGTTCAAATCAGTCATCTTATTAGACTTCCGCATTTTAATTTGGCCTTGATTTCTTCACCCAATATGTTTATTAAAACTTTGATTTTCTTCTGTACTAGTGTGTTTGTGTAAGCTGTGTTATTCCTCAGCTCAAAGCCTGCTGATGGCTTCTGACCTCACCCAAAGTAAAAGCCCAGTCCTCTGCCAGTAAAGACTCTACTGGATCTAATTCTGGCTAACTCTCTGGCCACTCTCCTTCACTCCCTCTGTGCTAGTCAAACTGGAATCAGCTTCTACTTTTAATAAAGTCTTCTGTTTCTTGGGTGATTGAGCCACACGATACATGACCACAGCCATAGACTTTTTTGTTTGTTTGTTTAAAAACACAGCTTTTGAGGGCAAGGTATGATGGCTCTCTAAGTCTGCTTACCCCTTGTTCATGCCAACATTTGGATAAAGCATATCTATCAATCATATCTCACAAATACTATGTATGTCACCACACTTTGCACCAAAAGCATCGCTGGTGTACCTGTCTGGTCAATGCCAGGTTCTTGTTCTACAGCTCACCATCTGGGAAGAAACATACAGTCACTAGCCCACCACTGAGACCATTGGATTGGAGATAACAACTACCTTCCATCTTAGTGCATCCATCTTGCCTGCCAGATAAAGCAGCTCTGCCCCTATTTACTGGGGTCTTTCTAGAAAACAACACTCATCATCCTTATGGTCATTTATCTCTGGATTTCTCTATCCATGGGAATCCACCGAACGTCCAACGCTACCTTCTCCAGACTACCCAGTATGACTGTCCCCTCCCTACTGGGAATATTTCCCACAGCCCACACTGCTAACCCAGGATGGGGAAGTGGAATATGCAATACAAGAGAGGCCAGACTTTCAGTGGCACTGTGGCACCTCCAAGTCTTATTCACCTAGAAGGATCCCGTCAAAGGGACTGATCCCCAAAGCCACTTGGAAAGTGCCCTGTTTCGGTCAAAACATTCTAACAAGTGAACCCTTGGAGATCCAGGCCTCTGGTATCCATGGTATGGGCTTTCATCGATTCGGAAGTGTACAGGGAAGCCAATGGGGCACAAATAGTTTGAGGGTCATGAATGAGGGTCATGAACCTGATGGTCCAGGGTCGAGGACCAGAAGGTTCCTCTTTCTTGCTTCCTTTCACCTCAGGGAGTGTCTTCAGGCAATGCCTCTGGAGCCAGTTCACTCAGTCTCCTCTAACCAGCACTGCCAGCCCTTTGTTCCAGATATTGTTCTTGTGTTTAACCCACCATATAGACTTGGCATCCTCACCAGAGAAAACTTGGAAAGTTGGGGAAAGTTACCAGAATGAATTTAAAAATCAACCATAATTCTACAACCAATACATAATCACTCTTAGTTCTGAATTTACTTCCCTGGTCTCTTTTCTATGGAAGTAAGGTAATGCGGCATGTAACCTACTACCATGAGATTCAGTGGTGTCCCTTGCTGCATTCCAGACATTGCTGAGCATGTGTGACGACCAGCAGAAATGGCCTTCCTGCCCCCTGCCCACCCGCACACCCCATCCTTCATGGAAAAAGATGCTCAATCTCAACATGAGTCAGGCAATAGACATTTTTTTTAATTAAAAAATTTTTTAATTTAAATTCTGCTTAGTGACCATATGGTGCAATATTAGTTTTGGGTGTCCAATATTGTGTGATTGAACACTTCCATGCAACACGCAGTGCTCATCACAACTTGTGCCCTCCTTAATCCCCATCACCTATTTAACCCATCCCTCCACCCACCTCCCTTCTGGTAATCATCAGTTTGTTCTCTCTAGTTAAGAGTCTGTTTCTTGGTTAGGTAATAAAATAATTTTAGTCACAGTGAGCTACCATTTCTTTTCTATCAGAGGTCTATTTGATATAGGGATGGAAAAGGATACTAGGAAATGACATCCTAAGGAAGAAAGGACCAGGAAGCCCAGTTTGGCCCAGTAACAGCACTATGGCTGTTTGAGGGAAGTGGTGATACCCCTTACTCAGGTTTGTCTCCTGGCCCAGTTCCCATGGAATCAAATATGAATCCAATGAGGGGCTGAGACTAAAAACTGAAAGGGTTGTTTTTCTAAGAGTGGAGGAGCAGTGCAAATCAGTCAGCACAGGCCAAATGGCTCCCTTTCATGGTGGGTGATCACCATGTGCAACTGGTGGGCCTGTGGTCAGAACAAAGGATGCTCCCTTGCCTCCAAGCACCACAGGAGCCACTCTCAGAGATATGTGCTGGGGATACTTTGGTCCAGAGCCCTGGGATCTTTTGTGGATGTGGCTGAATAAAAACAGGGTTAACCCCAGGGCAGCCAAACAGGCTCACCACAGGGCTCAATCCTGCCTCTTCTCTGGATGCTCCAGAACTCCCAGTGAGCTCTGCATCAACATACTCAGCAGCCCCAGCCAGGGTGTGTGATGTCCACCAAGGTCATCACCAGGCTTGAGCATGGGGCAGGCTTGATGGCATATTCTGACATATGATTCCATATCCTGACCCAGGAATGGAATGGAATGGAATGGAATGGAATGGAATGGAATGACAAAGGAGATCTGAAATATAGGCATAGGGAAGGCTTCAGAGAACTCTGTGAAGAATTAATCCAAGTTCTAAATGACCAAATTGTTCTGATCAGTTAGAGGAAAAAAACACACAACTGAAACAAAAACATTTTCCACATTTCTAGCAGAGAAAATTTAGAGATGGGGCTTGGATTATCAAGTGTTAATAACATTGAAAACGGTTTTATTTTTCTATAAAAATGTTCTGTGATTGTAAGAAAGCAAAAAGGAAGGAGCAGAGGGAGAGGAGAGGAGAGAGGACAGCAAGGAGGGAGAGAGAAACAGAGAGACAGAGACACACAGAGAATAAAGACAAAGGAAGGAAAGAAGGGGAAGAGACAAAAGTGACTATGCATAGAGACCAGCCATGGGGTTAGTTCATTTTTCTTCTTGAAACCCAGGGCTGCTGCCTCTAATGCCCAAAGTCTTGATGATAACATTCTGGTATTGTGCTTGCTTAGTGAAGCTTTCAGAGCTTCCCTTGAGGAAAAGTTATGACCCACTGCAGGAAGACGGGCATGACTGGGGCCTATGCCCAACCAATGTGACAAACCTAGTTCACCATAGCACCAGGAAGTTGCAGCTGAACCCATAAGTATCATGGCTATCTTATGCCTATTTCTCCTCTTCATCACCCAGGCATCCCTCTCCCTTAGCAGATGTGGAACAAAGGAACCCTTGCAGAAAACAATCTCAGAGCCTCGGTCTGAGCTATGTCTGGAAAGTCCATAGCATTCTGAATGATCTAGAATTTACTGAGCATTTACTAGGCTCCAAGGCCTTGTGCTAAGAGCTCACATGTTCCCTTATTATATAATGCTATCGTTAAAACAACCGAGTGAGGCAAGTGTGACTATAACCTTCACTTTTGAAGTAAGGAAACCAAGGCTCAGTGAGCTCTAGAAACCTGCCTAAGGTCACAAAGATAATAAAATCCAGGTGTCTCTCAAATAAAAGATGACATACTTTGCTTTAACTATAAATCAGCATGGCTCTGAGACTAAAGAGGAGAATAAGGTTGGTAATTTCCAAGGAGGAAGTGATTTTAAATCTGGCCTGATTTCAAATCACTTTGAACTACCCTTGGTGTGCCTAGGGAGGCGCCTTCTCTCTTAAACATCTACTCACAGACACAGATCACACACACACACACACACACACACACACACACACACACACACCCCAACTGGTATGGGGCAGTCTGAGTTCCGTACGATCCAGACTCAGCAGTTAACAGAATGATTATTTCCTTACCCTTACTCATGAACGACATTAAATCAAAATTCCCCAAATTCCTGGAAACTTACTGCATCAGAAGCTTCCAATCTTAGCCCAAAATATGTTCATTTCAGTTGTGCAGATTCCACCATCCCCCAAAGATAGCATAGAACCCTTCTCTGTCTTCCCATAATGCCCTGGATGTATTGTCATCGATCCATTCATCCAACAAATAATCACGGAACTCTTCTGAAAGGGGGACACTTTTGCACTGTTAGTGGGAATGCAAATTGGTGCAGCCACTCTGGAGAACAGTATGGAGGTTCCTCAAAATATTAAAAATAGAACTACCCTACGACCCAGCAATTGCACTACTAGGTATTTATCCAAAGGATACAAAAATGCTGATTTGAAGGGGCACATGCACCCCAATGTTTAGAGCAGTGCTACCAACAATAACCAAATTATGGAAAGAGCCAAATGCGCATCGACTGATGGATGGATACAGAAGATGTGGTATAAATCTACAATAGAATATTACTCGGTGATCAAAACGCATGAAATCTTGCCATGTGCAACAGCGTGGATGGAACTAGAGTGTACTATGCTAAGCAAAATAAGTCAATCAGAGAAAGACAACTATCATATGATTTCACTCATATGTGGAATTTAAAAAACAAAACAGATAAACATAGGGGAAGGGAAGGAAACACAAAATAAGATTTATAAAAAAAACAGAGAGCGAGACAAACCAGAAGAAACTCTTAAATGCAGAGAACAAACTGAGAGTTGCTGGAGGGGAGGTGGGCAGGGAGATGGGCTAAATTGGTGATGGGCATTAAGGAGGGTACTTTGTTGGGCTGAGCACTGGGTGTTATACGTAAGTGATGAATCACCAAATTCTACTCCTGAGACCAATGCTACACTATATGTTAACTAACTTGGATTTAAATTTTTAAAAAATCATGGAACTTCTCTAATATATGCCAGCCACTATATTACTCTTTGGAATCTAATCATTCCAACTACCACTATCTTTTTTTTTAACACTACCTTTTTTTTTTTTTAAATGATCAGTTTTAATGTAGCAATATCTCTCACCAGGATGAGTGCCTTGTAAGAAGGTACCGTGCATTATTCATTATTATATACCTAGGACTTAGCCACATATGGGCACATCTCTGAGTAGGTTATCAACAAATACTGGAGACTGAACAAATAATTTCATGAAGTGTATACTGCATGTAAGACATTAGGAACACAATGAAGAGATAAAATATAAACCAAATGGAATGCAAACCCCACTAAAGGCAAAGAGATGATGCCACATTGAAGGTGGGATACCAAGAAGGGAAGCTCTCGTAATACCGACAAACACCCTTTGCAAAATAAACCAGGGTCTGCACACTCAGGTAAGCATACATCTTAGGTAGGACGGCAAAATAGCATCCAGCCCTAGAATGGGAGCCCTGTCTTCTCAGTCTCCAGTCTGCTTTATGGGAGCCAGTCTGCCTATCATACTGTATGTAACACAATCCCCTGACACACCAGGGACAGTAGAAGTGAGAAGTAAAAGATCATGAATATGAAACTCCCTCCTCTTAGGAATAGATACCTTCTACTGCGACTCACTGGACTGTCTTGCCTGTCTCTCAAAGTATTAGAAGTTCTGAATCCTCAAAACCTACCCAGGAGAAGTGTTGCCACTCCAGACCTATAGGCTTCCTAACTATGTGTAGGTCTGAAGGGCCAACTTTGCCTGCCAGTTGCCCAAGAGATTGCAGATTTTACCCGTGAATTCTGTTGACGGGATCCATCCCATATTCTGCAGGTTCCATATTGGCATCTCCAGAGGCTCAGCAAACTAAGTACTGACACCAGGTTTTGGGCGGGGAAAATGGTTTTGTTGCAGGGCGCCAAGCAAGGAGACAGGAGAACATTTCTCAAATCCGCCTCCCTGAAGGGTTGGGATTGGGTGTATTTAAGGATAAGGGGTCAGGATGTCAAGGGGTACGCAGGGTTGAATGGAAATATGCTGACTGCATATAGGGGCACATGCATTTAGGAATCATGCCTCTTCATGTGTCCACATGTGAAGAAAATGGTGGCCTAACCATGATGAACGGGAGAGATCGTGGGGTGTGTCATCACAGAGGTTACTTTCGTTCACTCTTGGTCTCTTCCACGCAGCTGCAAGAATTCTTTCCGGTTTGCTTCAGTCTTAGCTAGTTTCCTAGGTGATTGGTCAACTTCTGCAAAACAAGCTCATAACTCAAATGAGCCAGCGTTTCTTTAGGGTAGAATGATCAAATATTTGTCGACATGTCGGTTTCACTTTCAATTTGTCTTTTTTTTTTTTTTTTTTTTTTTTTTTTTA
>NW_027531583.1:20793-53575 GCF_008692635.1 Crocuta crocuta
TGTCCTTTTTTTTTTTTTTTCCCTTTCAATTTTTTTTTTTTTTTTTTTTTTTTTTTTTTTGCTAGACAAGGAACCTGAATTGTGTCATGGCCCCTGGTATCGTTTTCAAGGATCATGCAGGCCTTCTGACTTCCAGGTGTGTTGCAGGTGGCAGCAGGGAACAGTCCTTCTTTCTTTATACAGCTACTGATTAATGGCAAATAAAAGCATAGTTTTCATAAGTTGGGCAGCTCTCCTAAATTAGGTTTCACACTACATCATTGATGTCAGAATAATTCTACAAGTTAAGTGTTTTTCTTCCCATTTAATATTTTATAAAAGAGAAAGAGGGAGGGAGACCTCTGTTTTTGTACAAAAACAGTAGATGGAGGGTTAGGACTCGAATTCAGGGGCGCCTGGGTGGCTCAGTCGGTTGAGCGTCCAACTTGGGCTTGGGTCATGATCTCATGGCTCCTGGGTTTGAGCCCCGCATCGGGCTCTGTGCTGACAGCTCAGAGCCCGAAGCCTGTTTCGAGCTCTCTCTCTCTGCCCCTCCCCTGCTCATGCTCTGTCTCTCTCTCTCTCTCTTTCTCTCTCTCTCTCAAGAATAAATAAACACTAAAAATTTTTTTTACAAAAAGACTTGAATTCAAGGTCTAAGTTTATCGCTAGTTGGTTTTATGGATGTTAAATCGTGTTTCTTGAGTTTTCCTTCCTGAGAAGCAAATCTATTATTCATCAGTTACAAAAGAGCAGTAGCTGGAGTCTATGGCCAGCCTGGCAGCATTATCTTACTGCAGCACCCCTGGGGACATTAGAGCTACTTTTGATAGTAAGGGGGCAGGATGGAGGTGAGATTGTGGACATGACGCAAAGCTGAGAGGGACTTATGGCGACCAGTGAATGGTCGTGCCTTTCTTTCAGTAAGGGAGAGGTATTTAGTGGTATCAGTTGTGACGGTATCATGATGTCAACCCTTCATGGCCACTGGACCCCAAGACAGAACAAGATTTTCAGCGATTTGTGAGTCCCTATGTCAAAAGGAACATGGTGCACTGTGTCACCTGTGTCAGATGTAACAGCTGGGTCAGATGGCCGGGACGGCATCTTAAGGGACCGTTGTACTTCCTCCTGACCACAAAACAGTCGTGGAATATGGTCACCACACTCATAGCTTCAGCAAGATGGCACAAGCCATCTTTTGGACCTGGCCCCTGTTACATTTTGTAAATCAGGCTTTCTGTCTTCACGGAATACTCTCTCACATGATTTCTGACCACAGCCCCAGTTGTTTTTTTTCTCCCAGCTTTTAGTCACAAGTTTCAAGGGCAATCGAATTTAATTTCCTGTCTATAGTCCAATAACGAAACAGTCCGTAAGAACTACATCCCCGAATACTATCTGCCTATTTTGCTGCTCGATTCATGCTTAGTATCTCACTGACCTCACTGCCCCAGGACACCCTACTTCATACAAATTATAGCTTCTAGCCTGTCTGAGTGAATTGGACTCTGTCACTTTTTTTTTTTTTTTTGAGATTTACTTTGTCACGTGTTACAATACATTTATTATACATGTTGCATAGATGCTTGACAATAAATAATGTGTATTATATAATTGGGTTTGGGGCTCAGGATTTATCCATTAAGTCAAGTTTGTTCACATCTTCAAAATTTCTAAATTCTTATTAAGTTGTTGGCTATTTGAGCAGTCACTTGCTGAGAGCCGTGTTTTTGGGCTGGATTTGCCCATTCCTGCTTGCAATTCTTTCAATTTTTTATTTACGTATTTTGAGGCTATGTTACAATGAGGTTTCTGGGACAAGTCCCAATTTGGGATGGCAGCCCGGAGTCATTGTTGCATTCCCTCCTGACCACAGAATGCACCCTGTAGACACAATCACTCAAGATGTCATCTCTAACACTCTGTTTCTGCACGAAACACACTCACTATAAGATGACCACAAGTCAACCCCTGTAGGTATCATGAACCACACCCGTCACAGAAAGCGCTTTTATTTTCCAGATTTTACATTTTCATAGTAGACTAACTTACATGGTTTCTGACCATAGTCCTATTTTTCCTCCCAACTTTTAGTGACCAGTTTCAAGGTCCTTCAAGTTTGTCTTCCCATATAGTCTGACAGTCACCAAGACCATGTGATCCGTGTTTTTAAGGAGTATCTACATGGCTTTACCACATGCAAATAGCAGCACTCACCCGTGCCAATGACAAACATATTTGATAATGGAAGACGTCTTCCTTACATGTAAGGTGCCTTCTTCTACCCTATGGCTCCCTAGCTCCAGCAATTATAGGTTTCATTTTCGACCCCCCCCCTTTATTCCTGGTATTAAAGATACTTCAGCACCTTAATCATGACTGGTGATGCCTTTGGCTCCATCCATGGCATGTCCACATGACCTGCCTTAGAAGGAAGCCATAGATCAACTCAGTGGTGCCCTTCCAGAAAAGAATCATCCCAGTTGAACTTTCATCTACAATTTTCTTGCCCCACATCAAAGGGCCTTTCTTCAAAACAGTTCTGAAAGTCCACCAACTCTTCCCTTTTTGAACTTTCTTTTGTTACTGGCCCACTCCCATTTCCCTTATTTCAATAGCCAGCTATCTTGAGTCCATCTGAAACAATAGGTGTGAGTGCAAAGGCCAATGCTTATTTTGATAGTTCTGCCTGGCCTGGCAATGGGAAAGACTCTGGGTGACAGTTATACCTCCTGCTATTTGCGTGTACAGAGCAATTGGCTTTTCCAATCTTGTGAGGTCCCCAGTTTCTGGTCTCTGCAAGTATCTAAGGCTGCAAATACTTGAGCGGTGAGAAATTAAGTTCCCAAATGTAAAAAAAAAAAAAAAAGTAAAATAATTCTAACAAACCATGCACATACTATACACTATACATCATAATAACGTTTCTGTTTTATAAATAAAAGGCAATTGATCTGCCTAAAACATTAGATAAAGCAAATTACCTAAATGCATCCTCAGGTAAAAGGCCAGTTGTGTTGCCTAAAACTCTATTCATATTCACTTGTTATGCACAGATTTGGCCATCATCTTGAGTCTAACCCTCCATTTTACTGTTGTCTATTTATCTCCTGGTCAGACCTCCACATTCACTAACATTCAGCATCCATGTGGACGACCCATCTTACAGTGGAACCTCTGGTTTACACACAGACTGCTATCCTTGCAGAATCATGTCCTCTAGTTTTAGCTGTTCCCCGAGAATGTCCCTCCATCTCCTTGTTAGAGAGTTCCATCCTTTCCTCTGAGCTGCTATGCAGGATTTCTTTTTTTTTTTTTTTCTTTCTTTTATTTATTTATTTATTTTTCTTTACAAATAGTTTATTGTCAAATTAGTTTCCACATAACACTCAGTGCTATGCAGGATTTCTAAGACATTCCTCTCGAGACAAGACTTTAACACATTCCCTCTTGGTCTCAGCTGCCCTCTCACACTTCGTAGACAAAACAGGAAGCTTCTGGAGGGAGCACCTCAATCTCCTGTTTTTGTGACCCGTCTTCATTCATTTTCTCTGGAGATACCTAGCTCACCCTCCAGGACAGTCTTTTGTATAAGGCCAATTCCCCAGCACGTGTAAGGTTTTCTAAGCCTAAAATAATGATTTAAAAAGTCCCTGAGGTTCTTCACAGCATTAAAAATATAATTACCTCATGATCCAGTAATTTCACTTCTGGGTATAAATCCAAAAGAACTGAAAGCAGCCTCCCAAAGTGATACTTTCACACCCATGTTCATAGCAACATTACTTACAATAGCCAAAAGGCAGAAGCAACCCAAATACTCATGGATGGATGAATGGATAAACCAAATGTGGTATATACATACAATGGAATATTATTCGTCCTACAAACAAAGGAAATACTGTCACATGGTAACAACATGGACAAACCTTGAGGACATTATACTAAGTGAAATGAGCCAGTCACAAAAAGACAAATACTATATGATTGCACTTATATGAGGTATCTAAAGTAGTCAAATTCATAGAAACAGAAAGTAATATAGTGGTTGCCAGGGGCTGGGGGGAGGGGAAACGGGAACTTATTGCTTAACCGGGTGTAGCGTTTCCATTTTGCAAGAGGAGCTAGTTCTGTTGCACAGCAGCGTGGATATACTTAACACTATTGAACTGTATACTTAGAAAGGGTTAAGAGGGTAAATTTTCTGTTATGTGTATTTCACCACAACTTTGAAAAGTCCCTGGATCTCATGAAGCTAGAGCTTCAGCTCTTTGGAAGAACTTTCTATGGTCATTGTCGTCTCTTCTTTAACTCACACTCCCTTCTCAACCCACTACCATCTGACTTCTGCCCTCACCATTCCACTAAAACTGCTCTTGCTAAGGTTGTCAATGACCTCTCGGTATTTGTGGGCTTCGCATACTCAACCCAGGGTATTGGATACTATTCATTTCTTCCTGGAAGTTCTCTTGCCCGTTTGCTTTCGTGAGACTCTCCTTTGGTTCTTTGCTGATGTCTCACTGACGACTCTCTCTCCCTCTCTCTCTTTTACTCTTTTATTTTCCCTGCCTTTTTCTTCTTCATAAATTGTTCTTTCTTTGGCCTGCCACTCTTTGTGTCTTTACAGCTCTTCATAGTTTCCTCTGAACACCTCAATTAAACCTAAAGAAACAGCTATATGATTTATATCTCTGATCAGATCTCCCTTCAACCACTCAACTCTATCTGAATGTCCCATAGACTCTTCAAACTCAACTCCTCAAATTAAATTCATCATCCCTTCTCCAGCGTGTGCGGCTTTTTGTTTTGTTTTGTTTTGTTTGTTTGTTTTTGTTTTTGTTTTTGATTTTGCTCAATGCATGCATTCCCAAATCCTGTTCTGAAATTTGGGACTCATACTGGAATCCTGATTCTTCTTTATTCCCCATATCCAATTAGTCAATAAGTTCTATGGATTCTATTTTCCTTATTAATTATCAAAATTCATCTTATAATACCTCTCAGCTATTGTCCGAATTAATTTTTTGTGTGTTCTCTGAATAATTGGTCCAGTTTTATTTTTTTCTTTATGGGCGACCAATTTTCCCTACACTATTTATTGATGAGACTACTCTTTTCCCGTTTTATATTCCTGCCTGCTTTGTTATAAATTCATTGACTGTACCTGAATGGTTTTATTTCTGAGCTCTCTGTGTTGTTTCCTTGATCTGTGTGCCTCTTTTCATGTCAAAGCCTTCTAATCTTAGTACTATAACTTCGTAATATGGTTTGAAATCCAGGATTGTAATCACTCCAACTTGGTTATTCTTTCTCAGGATTGCTTTTGGGGTCCTCTGGGAGGCTCAGTCGGTTAAGCGTCCGACTTAAGCTCAGGTCATGATGTCACTGTTCGCGGGTTCAGGCCCCCCATGGGACTCTGCTGACAGCCAGCTCAGAGCCTGGAGCCCGTTTCGGATTTTATATCTCCGTTTCTCTCTGACCTTCCCTTGCTCATGCTGTTTCTCTCTCTCTCTCAAAAATAAATAAAACGTTTAATTTTTTTTTTTAAAAAAAGATAGCTTTCGAGGCTCAAGACCTTTTGTTGTTCCATAGAAATTTTAAGATGTTTGTTGCATTTCTTTGAAAAATGTTATTAAATTTTCTTAGATATTGCTTTGAATCTGTAGATTTCTTTGGGTAATATCGGTATCTTAGCAATGTTGATTTTTCCTCTTTGAGCATGAGGTATATTTCCATTTATTGGTATCTTTTTAAATTTCTTTCATCAGTGTCCTAAATATTTCATTGTATGGGCCTTTACCTACTTGGTTAAATTTTTTCTTAGGTATTTTATTATTTTGATGCAATTGTAAATGGGATTGTCTTCTTACTTTCCTTTCCTGATAGTTTTTTGTTAATATGTAATTATGCAACAGGTTTTTGCATATTGACTTCATACCTTGCAGCTTTATTGAATTTATTAGTTGTAATTTTTGGGGGGCTGCAGTCTTTAGATTTTTTTTGTATGTGAATTCATGCCATCTGCAAATAGGGACAGTTTCAAATATGGCTACCTTTTATCTTTTTCCTGCTCAATTGCTGTCACTAAGACTTCCATTTTTATGTTGAAGAAAAGTGGCAAGACACTGCTTCTGATACTAAAAGCTTTCAGCTCTTCACCATTGAGTATGATGATAAATGTAAGCTTGGCTTACATGGCTTTAGTTATGTTGAGATATATTTCCCCATACTCATTTTGTGGAGTGTAATTAGTGTGTATATTGAATTTTGTCCAATGCTATTCCTGCATTTTTTCAGTTCATCATATGGTTTTTATTTTTCACTTTGTTAATGTGATGTATCATGTTGATTGATTTTCAGATATTGAACTATGTTGCATCTCTGGATAAATCCCACTAGTCATTGTTATATGATGAATGTATTGCTCAATTTGGTATGCACATATTTTGGTGAAGATTTACATAGTTACGTTTATTTTTCCAGCTTTTGTCTTTTAAACCTTCACACTACTTTTATAAATGTTTAATTCACTTCCCTTACTATACACTTACCTTTACTTGTGAGATTTTTACTTTCACACATTTTCTTTTTGCTGATTAGTGTGTTTTCTTTTCAGGTTGAAGGAGTTTCTTATAACATTTCTTGTAGGGCTGGTTAAAAAATTTTTTTTATACATTTATTTATTTTTGAGAGACAGAGAGAGGCAGAGTATGAGCAGGGGAGGGGAGAAAGAGAGAGAGGGAGACACAGAATCCAAAGCAGAATCCAAGCTCTGAGCTGTTTGTTAGCACAAAGCCCGATGCAGGGCTCAAACTCATGAACTGCAAGACCATGACCTGAACTGAAGTTGGATACTCAACCTACTGGGCCACCCAGGTGCCCCCACTGTAGGGCCTGTTTAATGGTGGTGAACTCCTTTATCTTACTCTTCTCTGGAAACTCTTATCTCCCTCAATTCTTCTATTTTAATGTTTGTTTGTTTTTTGAGAGAGAGAGAGAGAGAGAACATGAGCAGGGGAGGGGAAGAGAGAGAGGACAGAGAATCTGAAGCGGGCTTTGCACTGATAGCAGCGAGCCTGATGCAGGGCTTGACCTCACAGACTGTGAGATCATGGCCTGAGCTGAAGTCAGACACTCAACCAACTGAGCCATCCCAGTGTNAGATTTTTCTGAAAAATCTGGTAATGATCCCATGTAGGTACCCTTGTACATAACAAGTTGTATCCTCTTATCGCTTTTAATGTTCTGTATTAATCTTTAGCTTTTGACATTTTAATTATAATGTGTCTGGTGTGAGTCTCTTTGGGTTCATCTTATTTTGAGCCCTCTAGACTTCCTGGATCTAGGTTTCTGTTTTCTTACCTTGGCTAGAGAAGTTTTCAGCCATTATTTCTTCAAATATGTTTACTTACTCTTTCTCTCTCTTCTCCTCCTGAGGACCCTTATAATGCAAATGTTATTCTGCATGATGTTTTCACATACATCTCTTAAGCTATCTTCATTTTTTTTTCCTCCCTTTTTCTTTTTGCTGCTTTGTTTGGGTGAGTTCCACTACCCTGTGTCAATAATTCTTTTTTCTGCTTCATCTAGTCCACTGTTGAGTCACTCTATGTGGGTGTATTTTGTTTTTGTTCAATTACTTTAATCTTCAACTATCTGACTTCTGTTTATTATTTTCTTCTATTTTCTATTTCTTTGCTGAAGTTTTCATTATGTTCAGATATCCTTCTCCTAATTTCACAGAGCATCTTTATCACTATTGCTTTGAATTCTTTATGAGATAAATTACTTATCTCCATTCCATTAAGGTTTTCTTCCCATNGTTCCTATGTATTAGGTGAAACAGCTATCTCTCCAAGTCTTGACGGAGTGGCCTTGTATAGAAAATCTATTAACTTTGCCCTGGGTTTTGTTGTCTCTTGAACTACCACTCCAACTGTTTGACTCATTGGTCTCAGAAATGAACTCCACCTTGGCCACCAGAGCCAGGAAACAAGGGGCATTACCTTGGTAAGCTGCACTCACCTGCTGAATCTGGCAGTGGCTGCAGAAGTGGCACAGGGAGGCAGCTCACTCATCCACTGAGTCTGGCTGTGGACATGGAAGTGGCATGGAAGCGTGAGCTGTTCTAGTTTCTAAAGGTAGAAATCTCAATTATAAATTTAAGAACTTTCTTCCTTAACAAAGTATGTATTTAGTGGTATAAATTTCACTCTAAGCATGGCTTTTAGTTACATTTCCTATACTGTGTTGCATATTTTTTTATTTAGTTCTAATTATTTTTTCATTTCCATTAGATTTCTAATTTGACCAATTGATCATTTAAGTGTGTTATGTATTTCTCAAGTGTTTTGAGATTTTTCTGTTGTCCTTATGTTGTTTTCTGGTCTGGCTACATTCTTTTCAGATAATATACCATGTATGATTTCAATTCTTTTATAGTGGTTGAGGTTTTTCTTACAGTCCAAGAGATGTTCTCTACTCCTTATACTTCAATTCATCTGTTCCTACTCACATCNTTAATTTGATAATTGTGTATTTGCAAGATAGATCTATGACTTTCTACTTCTCCATCTCCCCTTTATTTTTGTAAATACAGAGCTGCCAAGATTTCAAAAAAAATATCAACTTTCTTCTGCTTATTTATTTGGGGGTATGTTTGCTTCAGNATTTTCTGTAGGTGGCAGGAGAGTGTCATAAAAAAGAATCAACTGCTCTTCCTTCACCCACTGTGATTGAAAAAATAGGAGTAGGCGTATTTCTGCTGCCTTAAATATTGGATTACTCCGTTTAAATATATCTTTAAAAGTATCTTTACCAACTTGATAAATAAAAAGAGTATATTTTTGAAACGTGTTCTTTTAAAATTGTTAGTCAGGTTGAACTTTCTTTTGCATGTTATATTAGTTGACCCTCACCCAGGTCTTCACTCCAAGTTATTTTTTCCATTGTATTGGCCATTTTCCAGTTGGGGATTTTTAAATGTTTATTTATTTTTGTTTTTGTATTTTATTGTTTTTTAAATTTAATTTTTAGGTTTTTATTTTTGATTTATCTTAAATAGTTAATTGTCAAGTTGGTTTCCATATGACACCCAGTGCTTATCCCAACTAGTGCCCTCCTCTATGCCCATCACCCCCTTCCCTTCTCCCCAACCTCGATCAGCCCTCAGTTTGTTCTCAGCATTCAAGAGTCTCTCATGGTTTGCCTCCCTCCCTCTTCCCCACTATTTTTNTGATTCCCTTCCTTTAGGGATGTGTCAAATAAGAAATTGTTGCGGTTGAGGTCAAGGTGGTTTTTTCCTGCTTTCTCCTCAAGAGTTTTAATGGTTTCCTGTCTCTCTCAAAAATAAGTAAGCATTAAACATTATTTTTTAAAAAGTGAACTGCTGGCAAATACTGCTGATGAACATGGATGAGAAAATTCTCAACAAATACTAGCAAGTCAAATCTAGAAGTATGTTAAAAGAATCATTCACCATGATCAAGTGGAGTTTATTCCTGGGGTGCAAGTGTGGTTTAATATTTACAAATCAGTCAACGTGAGACACCACATTAATAAAAAGGATAAGAAACATGTGACCATTTCAATAGATGTAAATAAAGCATTTGACAAAGTATAATATCTATTCATGATAAAAACCCTCCACAAAGTAGGGTTAGAGGGAAGATACCTCAAAATAATAAATACCAAATATTAAAAATACACAGCGAATATCATCCTCATGGGGGAAAAGTTAGAATTTTTACCCTACAGTCAGGAACAACACAGAGATGTGTACTATCACAGCATGTCATTTAACATAGTAATGGAAGTCCTAGCCACAGCTAACAGACAACAAAAAGAAATAAAAGGCATCCAAATAAGCAAGGAAGAAGTCAAACTCCCACTATTTGCAAGTGTTTTGATACTCTATATAGAAAACCTAAAAGACTCCACCAAAAACTACTAGGACTGATACACAAATTCAGTAAAGTTGCAGAATACAAAATCAACATACAGAAGTCTGTTCCATTTCTATACACCAATAATAAAGCAGTAGAAAGAGAAATCAAGGAATCAATGCCATTTATAATTGCACCAAAAACCATAAGATATCTGGGAATAAATCTAACCAAAGAGGTAAAATATCTGTACTCTTAAAATTATAAAACAATGATGAAAGAATTGTAGATGACACAAAGGAATGGAAAAAACATTTCATACTCATGGATCAGAAGAACAAAAATTGTTAAAATATCTATATTATCAAAAGCAATCTATACATTTAATGCAATCTTTATCAACATACCATCAGCATTTTTCACAGAGCAAGGGCAAACAACTCTAAAATTTGCATGGAACCAAAAAGTCCCTGAATATCAAAAACAACCTTGAAAAAGAAAAGCAAAGCTGAAGCCATCACAACTCCATCCCTCAAACTACAAAGATGTCATGATCAAAACATATCATACTGGCATAAAAATAGACACGTAGATCAATTTAACAGAATGGGACAACCAAAAATGAACTAACAAGTGTATGGTCAATTAATCTTTGACTAAACAGGAGGGAATATCCAATGGGACAAAGACAGTCTCTTCAACAAATAGTGTTGTCCAAACGACATTAATATGCAAAAGAATGATATTGTTCCACTTTATTACCCAAACATAAAAATAAATTCAAAATCAATTAAAGACCTAAATCTGTGACCTGAAACCATAAAAATCCTTCAGGAGAATACAATAAAACAGGTAATAATAATCTGACATTGGCCAAAGCAATTTCTTTCTTAATATGTACGCTGAGGCAAGGGAAACAAAAGCAAAAATAAACTATTGGAACTTTATTTAAAAAAGAAAACACCTCTGCATAGTGGAGAAAACAACCAACAAAACTTAGAGCCAACCTATGGGAAGGAGCTATGATGGTGGAGTAGTAAGAGGACCCTAGGCTGGCCTTGTCCCTTAAACACAGCTAGATAAATATAAAACCATTCTGAGTACTGAAGAAATCAATCTGAGGACTGACAGAATTAAAATCACAACTAAAGATCAAATAGAAGCCATCCCATGGAAAGTAGGAAGTGAGGAGATGTGGCTTGACGGAGAAAGGTGTCACAGATGCTGCAGAGCAGAGAGAGCCATGGTCGAGGAGAGGAGAGGAGAGGAGAGATGAGAAGAGGAGAAAGAGAGGGAGGGAGGGAGGGAGAGAGAGTGAGAAACACAGGTTTTGCACAGGGAAACATTCCCCCAAAGACCTTGACTGGGAAAACAGGAGGGCCTGATTTTTATTAGTTTCTCCAAACAGCAGTGCTCAAAGACTGGAGTTTTAGAGGTCCGTGGTGTGGGTGGTGTGGAGCTCTGAGGGCACTGTAGTGCTCCTGTGTAGAAGGAAGAAAGATAGCTGGGGGGGCAGATGGCGTGATCCGGGGATCCCCTGACACACTGAGAGGACAGTTCCACTTTCAAGAGTGCATCTAGGAGAGGTGGTATTGCCTCTCCAGGAGCAAAAGACCCAGTGGTTGATATTTTCCTCCCCTGTTGCTTAGCATAAACTAACTTCAGTAAACAGCACAGCTCCAACACTGGTGGCCTAAAGTGCTTACATCAAGACATGCCACCTGCGCTCTGTTGATGTTGCTTTTCTCAGCAAGAGAAAGCAGAAGACCAGCACAAAACCCTGGCATGCACCACAACTACTATCCATAGAGTTCTACAAAGCTTCATTTCTAGTGGAAATAGCACCAGGTCTCCTTAACAAGCAGACTAGAGAACACTTTGTTAAGATGTGCCAAACTCTGGCCATGGTACAAACATTTCCCACATCAGGCAAGGAGAAACTCTGCAGAGAACTGACCTGAAAGAAAGAGCACCCAAAACACAGCACCACAGTGCACACAGAATATGCCAGAGACATTTCCTGAAGAGCCAAGACTGTCCTGTCTTGGACAGTATATGATCTCTTTTTCATAAAGCCAATACTCTCAGGAACAGGAAACATAACAGGCTTTCCTAACACAGAGAAGAAGACAGAGACCTAGAAAAAAATGCCAAGAGGGAGGAGTTCATTCCAAAAAATAAAAAAATAAAAGATCACAGCCAGGGATCTAATTGAAACAGATATAAGAAATATACATGATGTCGAATTTAAAACAATCATAAGGATACTAGCTGGGTTTGAGAAAAGCATTGAAGACACAATGGAGTCCATTGACACAGAGATAAAAGACCTAAAATCTATTCAGTCCAAAATGAAAAATGTAATAACCAAGATTCCAAAATGAGTGATTGTAATTACCACAAGGATGGCAGAATCAGAGGAACGAATAAGTGATATAGAGATAAAATTATGGAAAATAATGAAGCTGACAAGAAAAGGGAAAGAAAAATATTAGGTCATGAATATACTTGTGCAGTGACTTCATAAAGTGCAATAACATTCATATAAGAGGAGCCCCAAAAGAAGAAGAAGAAAGGGAAAGGGGGGCAGAAATCTTGAGGAAATTGTAGCTGAAAACTTCCCTAACTGGGGAAGGAAACACATATCCAAATCCAGGAGGCACAGATAGCTGTCATCAAAATCCACAAAAGCATGCCAACACCAAGATATATTGTAGTTAAATTTGGAACATATAGAGATAAAGAAAAAATCCTAAAAGGAGCAAGACAAAAGTAGTCCTTAACTTACAAGGGAAGATGAATGAGGTTAATAGCAGATCTCTCCACAGAAAATTTACAAGCAAGAATAGAGTGGTGTGATATATTCAAAATTCAGAATGAGGAAAAAAATATGCAACCATGAGTCCTCTGTCCACGACATTCAGAAGTGAAGGAGAGAAGTTTCCCACACAAACAAAAACTTAGAGTTCATGACCACTAAACCAGCTCTGCAAGAAATATTAAAGAAGACTCTTTGAGAATGAAAGACTAAAAGCAACAAAGATTAGAAAGGAATAGAGAAAAAATTCCAGAAACAATGACAAAATAAGTAATGAAATGGCATTAAATTCATATCTATCAATAACTACTGTTAATATAAATGTGCTAAATGCTCCAATCAAAAGACATTAGGTGTCATAATGAATAAAAATACAAGACCCATCTGTATGCTGCCTATAAAAGACTCAATTAGTCTGCAGATTGAAAGTGAAAGGATGGAGAAATATTTACCATGCAAATGGATATTAAAAGAAAAACAGAGTAGCAATACATATATCAGAACAAAGTGTATTTTAAACTAAAGACTTTGGGGGAGTCAAGATGACTGAGAAGTAGGGGCGATCCTAAACATGCCTCATCTCTCAAATATGGCTAGATGAATACCAAATTTTTCTGAACATTCAAGAAATTGATCTAAGATTGAGATTACAAACCACATCTACAGGTAGAAAAACAACCACATCATGGAAGGTAGGAGCTGTGAAGAGTTTATTTGGGGAAGAAAAGTATTGCGAGTGCTGCAGAGGGTACGGTGCTTTGATCATGGGTAGAGAGGAGCAAGAGAGAAGTTAAAGAGAGAAGAGAGAGTTTGTGAAAAACAGTGCACAGGGGATTGAATAAGAAAAAGTCTTCCCCAAAACCACTGACTGGGAAAAAGGAGAGGGACTGACTATTGCAAGCTTTTATAGGCAATGGAGCTGAAAGCCTATAGTTTTAAAAGTCAGTACCATCGCCAGCTTTGTGTCTGATGGTTTTAGCGATGTTCCTGTGGGGAAGGAGGGCAGAGACCAGAGAGAAGACTGCATGTTTTGAGGATCCCTTGGGTCACATGAGGGAGAAACAGTTTCTCTTCTTGGACTGTATTTGGCAGTGGTGGCATGGCCTCTGTGGGGACAAAAGAGCTAGCAGATGCCAACATGCTGCCCTGTTCACAAGCATAGGATTAGAAACATCTGCTAAGGGCAGCAAACCTTGGTGTCATCTTTTTGCTGTGCTTTACTATAAACTCTGAACCACTGTGCAATCTTGTGACTGCTTTTATCTTGACAAACCGGCGCTTGCCACAGTGCAGTGAGACCCTTCCACAGAGGATCAGTGCAGGTCTGCGCTGTGCCATGTCCCTAAAATTTGGAGTTTTGAAATCCAGACATGAGCCTTAGATACAGCAAAGGACTACTCGGTTAAGTATCCAAGTTTGACTCAGGTCATGATCTCATGGTTTGTGAGCTTAAGCCCCACATCAGGCTTTCTGCTGTCAGCATAGAGCCCGCTTCAGTTCCTCTGTCTCTCTGTCTCTCCTTCCCCCACTAATGCTCTCTCTCTCTCAGAAATAAATAAACATTAAAAAACACAGGACTAATATGCCACCTGGCAAACAGACAGCTTGGACACAGACAGGGTGAAGGCAGGGATCTGATGGAACCCAGGGACACAAGGGGGGGGAGATTGTTTCTCTTCTCTGATGGCTTCAGGAAGAGATTCAAGCATGAACTCACTGCTCTGAGGATGAGAGAGCAGGACGAAGTCACCCCCCCCAGCTGCCTCCTCACCCTGGCTAATCAGCACGGATCTACTTCAGTGAGCAACACAGCATCCCCCAGTGAAGGCGGGAGGTGCTTACACCAAGCCCTGCCCCCTGCAACTGGCAGATACAACTCCACTAGGGCAAGTCTGCCTTAGAATCAACACACCAGCAGGCCCCTCTCCCAGAAGAACAGGAAAAATCCTTTGCACCCATCAAGTCTACTGATCATACTATGCTGCCAACCTTCAGCTCCAAGGGAAATAGGATCTAGATCCTGTTAACAAGAAAACCAAGCACTCCTTGTTAAAACCTGCCGCACAGTGGACAAGACTCAAACACTCCTCACTGTATGCAAAGAGAAATTCTGCAGAGGGTTAACCTGAGGAAAGGAGTAGCCAAAACACAATAGTGGAGTGTACACTCTAAAACACCTCCTGGAGTACCCGGACCAAGAGAGTATAGGACCTCTTCATAATATAGCCATTACTCCCAGGAGCAGAAATAAAATAGGCTTTATTAACAATCACACAAAAAACAGTGACTTAGACAAAATGACACGATAAAGGAATTCAATGCAAAAAAAGAACAGGAAGCAATCATGACCAAAGATGTAATCAAAACATATATAAGCGTGATGCCTGAACCAGAAATTAAAACAAAAATCATAAGTAAATTAGCTAGGCTTGAGGAAAGCATAGACGATACTATAGAATCCCTGCAGAGATAAAAGAATTAAAAATTGTTGTGGCTGAAATTAAAAAAAATGCTATAACTGAGACATAAAATCTACTGGTTATAATGACTACAAGGGTGGATGAAGAACAGGAACAAATGAGTGATATAGAAAAGAAAATTATGGACAATAATGAAGGTGAAAAGATAGAAAGAAAAATACTGGATCAAGAATGTACACCTATGCCACCCAATGACTCCATAAAGTGCAATGCTTCTTAGGAGTTCCATAAGAAGAAGAAAGGGGAAAAGGGGGCAGAGATTCATTTCATAAAATTATAGCTGAAACTTCCTGAATATGTGGAAGGAAACAGACACTGAAATCCAGGAGGAACAGATTACTCACAATAAAATCAACAAAGCAATTTCACGAAATGCACAGACAAGGAAAGAATCCTGAAAGCATCAAGAGAAGAAAACTACTTTACCTGCAAGGGAAGACAAATCAGATTCAGAGCAAAACTGTCCACAGCAGTTTGTCAGGCCACAAGAGAGAGGCAGGATATTTTCAACGTGGTGAATGGGAAAAACATGCAATGAAGAATAATTTACCCAGCAAGGCTGACATTCAGAATGGAAGGAGAGATGAAGAGTTTCCCAGACAAACAAAAACTAAAGGAGTTCACGACCCTTAAACCAGCCATGTAAGAAATATTGAGGTGAACTCTTTGAGTGGGAAAGAAAGTGAAATACAACAAAGACTAAAAAGGGACAGAGAACATCACCAGAAACATCACTTCACAGGTAACGTAATGGCACTAAATTCATATCTATCGAAGGGTACCAGGGTGGCTCAGTAGGTTAAGGGGCCAACTCTTGATTTCAGTTCAGATCATGATCTCATGGTTTTTGAGTTTGAGCCCTGTGTTGGGCTCTGAACTGACAGCATGGGCCTGCTTGGATTCTCTCTCCCTCTCATTCTGCTCTGTCCCTGCTCTCTCTCTCTCTCTCAAAATAAATGAATAAACTGTAAAAAAGTAATTAAAAATTCATATCTATCAATAATCATGGAACGAAACATGCAAGATGGTGGAGAAATAGGGAGTTCCATACTTTTTGCCTGCTTCTTTAAAACAAAGAAGGGCTGAAGCCAAAGGATTCTGAACCACAAGAGTCTAGGAGGAAAAGAGATGAAGTCCATTAAGACAGCCTCAGAGGTGCATGGCTGTGAACTGGGGAAGACAAAAATAGGCCCGGACATGGAGTGAAGGAGGGGAGGGGGCCACCTCTGCGGAGAGACTAAGGGAAGAGAAAGAGGGGCTGGGGAATCGTAGAACTGTCACTGGAGAAGAGAAAAACCTCAGCCCGAGATGGAGAGGGAACCTATCACCCCATCTCTAACTATAGGGCTTTTGGAGACAAATCCCATCTCTAACTGCAGAGCTTACTTTGGGCTGGGTGCCACGGTCCCAGAAATTCCCTCCAGGATAGACGTTACGAAAGGGACACATTTAGCATCAGGAGAAACAGATTCCCTACTCAATCCTCTGCCAGGAAGTGCCCCGCAATCCGGGTCTTGGGGGATTACATTTCGGGTGGTACCATCAATGCACACCGAGTAAGATCTGGAAACGAGGCTGGGGGCAGGACATAGAATACGGCCCACCTTGGCTGAGCCGGCCACATAGTGAGGTCGGACCCAAAAGAGTGATTTGCAATGCCTGGTTTGAGAAGAGACTGAGGGGTCAACATTTTTCTCCCCACAACCACCAAGGTGGGGTCTCAGGGAGCAGCCCGCAGGACCTAATGTGGAGGCAAGACCCACCTACACCAAACCACACCCATCTGCACTGGGTAGCTGCTTTTTTTTTTTAAATGTTGAAATCCCCAGTTTTATATGGCCAACTTCCATTATTAAGCCCACTTTGCCATAAGAGTGAGAAAAAGACATAGAGGAAAATACAAGGAAGGGGACACCTTGGGTAGCTGCTTTTTAACCTGAGCCCTGGGCAAAATCAGCATTGATGCATTGTTGTGATTAACTCTATATCAATTCTTGCTATTCAGATATATTCTCCATTATCTCATTCTTATCTCTACCCTCCTCTGCACTGGGTATTCTGGTTATAAGTTTGCTTAAACAGACATATTTAATCCATTCTCTTGATGCATGTTCTACACCTCCAATGTTACCTTCCTTTCTCTCTCTCTCTGAAATAATAAGAATATATAGTTTCTCTGGGTAATATCATCATTTTTTTTTCCTCCTCACCAGCTACCGTATTCTCCTTTACTCTCTCTGAATTAAGCCTTTTAGTTTCTCTGCCAGGTCAATTTTCAATTTCTCTCTCTCCCCACCCCTGTCATTTCTCTCTTTGTATATGCTCTCCAATCAGCACTGCCTCCACCCTGCTCTTTATTTGTAGTTGGGATTTCTGGTTTTATGCTGTTAGATGGTACATTGTCTTTTCTTGTTTTGGTTTTGGTTTTTGTTCTGGTTTTCTTGTTTCTTTAATTTGTGTGTTTGCATGCTTTTGTTCCCTGTTTTATATGAATGTTTACCTTACCAAGGCTACCTCAAGAAACAAACCAAAGTACACATGGTGGAGAGTCCCAAATATCACTATAAGTAGGGAAATAAAATAAACAAAGGCAAACAAGAGAGACCAATGAGCTACAATAAAAGAACACTTCCTGAACGGACAGGATCTTGACAGCCTATGAGGTTCTTTTAATATGCCAGTACTCGCAGGCGCAGAGAGCATAACAAGTTTTTAAATATACAAGAGACAGAAAATTAGCCAAAATGACGAATCGGAAGAACTCTTCTCAAAATAAATTCCAGAAAGAAGTGACAGCTAAAGAATTGATCAAAACAGATATAAGCAACATAACTGAACAAGAATTTAGAACAATAATCATAAAATTAATCGCTGGGCTTGAAAAAGGCATGGAAAACACCAGGGATGCTATTGCTACAAAGATTATGGATCTTGAAAATAGTTGTGATGAATTAAAAAATGTTATAAATGTGGTGCATAATAAAATAGATGTGGTCAGTGCAAAGATTGAAGAGGCAGAGAAGAGAATAGGTGAATTAGAAGACCTAGTTACAAGAACAAACTATCCAAAAATTTGCATGGAACCACAAAAGACCCCGAATAGCCAAAGTAATACTGAAAAATAAAACCAAAACGGGAGGGATCACCATCCCAGACTTTAGCCTCTACTACAAAGCTGTCGTCATCAAGACAGTATGGTATTGGCACAAAAACAGACACATAGACCAATGGAACAGAATTGAGAACTCAGAAGTGGACCCAAAAGTATACAGCCAACTGATCTTTGACAAAGCAGGAAAGAATATCCAATGGAAAAAAGACAGCCTTTTTAACAGATGGTGTTGGGAGAATTGGACAGCAACATGCAGAAGAATGAAACTAGATCATTTTCTCACACCATGCACAAAAATAAACTCAAAATGGATAAAGGACCTGAACGTGAGACAGGAAACTATCAACACCCTAGAGGAGAAAGCAGGAAACAACCTCCTTGACCTCCACCGCAGCAACTTCTTACTTGACACATCCCCAAAAGCAAGGGAATCAAGAGCAAAAATAAACTGTTGGGACCTCATCAAGATTAAAAGCTTCTGCACAGCCAAGGAAACAACCCAGAAAATTAATAGGCAACCGACTGAATGGGAAAAGATAGTTGCAAATGACATATCAGATAAAGGGTTAATATCCAGAATCTATAAGGAACTCACCAAACTCCACGCCCGAGAAACAAACAACCCAGTGAAGAAATGGGCAGAAGACATGAACAGACACTTCTCCAAAGAGGACATCCAGATGGCGGTGAAGGGCATGGAGGAGGGCACTTGTTGGGATGAGCACTGGGTGTTATATGGAAACCAACTTGACAATAAACTATGAAAGAAAAAAATGTTAAAAGTAAAACTGCCTTATGATCCAGCAATCACATTTTGGGATATTTACCCCAAGAATACAAAAATTCAACTCCAAAATTATACATGCACCCTTATGTTTATAGCAGCATCATTTACAACAGCCAAGGTATGGAAACAGCTCAAGTGTCCATAGATTGATGAATGGATATAGGAAATGTGGTGTATATATATACAATGGGATATTATTCACTCATTATAAAGAATGAAATCTTGCCATTTGAAATGCCATGTTTAGAGCAAGAATGTATAATACTGTGAAAAATAAGTCAGTCAGGGAAAGACAAATACCCTATTATTTCACTTATATGTGAAATTTAAGGAACAAAAACAAATGACTATAAGGGGAAAAAAGTAGAGGCTAACCAAAAAACAGACTATTATCCATTGAAAACAAATGGATAGTTACCGGTGGAAAGAGGATAAGGGTATGGATTAAATAGGTTTTGAGGATTATGTAGAGCATTTGTGATGAGCACCAGGTGATGATTCGAATTGTTGAATCATTATATGTTATACCCTAAACTCATATAAAACTGTAACAAACCTAAATAACAGTTAAAACTTAAAGATCTTTCCAGTTAATTGTCCATTGATAGAGGAATGGGTAAAGAAGATGGTGTGTGTGTGTGTGTGTGTGTGTGTGTGTGTCTGTCTGTCTGTCTGTCTGTCTGTCTGTACATATATACTGGAATATTATTCACCCATAAATAGAATGAAATATTGCCATTTGCAATGACATGGATAGATCAAGATGGTATAATGCTAAGTTAAATATGTCTATCAGAGAAAGACAAATACCATATGATTTCACTCATATGTGGAATTTCAGAAACAAAATGGACAAAAAGAAAAAACAGAGAGACAAACAAGAAATAGGCTCTTAACTCCAGAAAACAAACTGATCATTACCAGACGGTTGGTGGGTGGGTGGGGAGATAGGTGAGATAGGTGATGGAGATTAAAGAGTAGAGTTATCTTTGTGAGCACTGAGCAATGTATAGAACTGTTGTATATTGGACACCCATATTGCACAACTATTTTGGACACCGTAAACTAATATAGCACTGTATGTTAACTATACTAGAATTACAATTATAAACAAATTTAAAAAGTAAAAAGTAGAGGCAACTGGGTGGCTTAGTCAGTTATGCGACTGACTCTTGGTTTCAGGTCAGATCATGATCTTACAGTTCGTAGGTTCAAGCTGACAGTGCTGACAGCATGGAGCCTGCTTGAGATCTCTCTTTCCCTTTCTCTCGCCACCCCCCGCCCCCAGTTTGCTCTCTCACTCTCTCAATAAATAAATAAATAAATAGATAACATTTAAAATTTTTAAGTAAAAAGGAGAAAAAATTGATATAGTAGAATCATAACTCAATCTAATAAAGTTCATATATGAGAAGCCCACAGCTGACAGCATACTCAATGGTGATATGTTGACAGTTTTTCCTTTAAATTAGCAATAAGACAAAGATTTTCACTCTCACCCATTCTGTTAAATGTAGTTCTGAAAGTCTTAAGTAAAGCAATTAGTCAAGAAAAAGAACTAAAAGGCATCCATTTTGAATATGGAAAAAGAGAAATTGTTTCTGTCTGCGGATTACNCAAAAAACTTTTAGAACCAATAAATGAATTCAGTAATGTTACAGAACATAAAATCTGCATACAAAAATCAGTTGTATTTCTATTATCTAAAAATGATGTGTTTGAAAGAGAAATAAATAAAATCATCTAACTTACAATATCATGGAAAACAATAAAATATTTAGGAACAAATTTTGCTAAGAAGGGAAAAGATCTGAAAACTATAAGACATTAATAAAAAAAGTAAGACACAAAATAGGAAAGATATCCTGTGTTTACGAATCAGAGGAATTAATATTTTTAAAATGTTCATACTATCCCAAGTCATCTATAGATTCAATGCAATTTCTATGAAAATGCCAATGGCATTTTTCAGAGAGATAGTAAAAACAATCTTAAAATTTGTATGGAACCACAAAAGGCCCTTAATAGACAAAACAATCTTGAGATAGAATAATCAAGCAAGAGATATCACACTTCCTGATTTCAAACTATATTACAAAGCTATACTAATTAAAATAGTATGGTACTGGCAAAAAAGAGACATATAGACCAATGGGACAGAATCAAGAGTCCAGAAATCAACTCATACTTATACAGTTAACTAATATTTGAGAAGGCAGCCAAGAACACTCAACAGGGAAGAGTCTTTTCAAGAAATGGTGCTGAGAAAACTGGACATTCACATATGCAAAAACAAAACTGGATGCCTATCTTATGCCATTCACAAAAATTAATTCAAAATGAATCTAAAACTTAAATTTAAGACATGAAACCATAAAATTCCTGGAAAAATACATAGGAAGAAATCTCCCGGAACTTGGCTTTTTCCAGAACTGTCTCTGGGTCACAGAGGCTGGTGAACACCATGGTTTGCATTTCCCTTCCACCTCAATAGTGCAGATAGGAACATAGTCCAGGGGCCCTAGCTGGTCTACAGCCTCAGTAAGCTCCAGGCCTGTATCCTACAATAGCCCCAACTATCCAACAAAGGTAGACCCAACATTGTGTTCACCAGGACATGCCAGGACAGTGCTCACTACAAGTTCCAGTCATCTTGTCAAAGTGACAAAGACGCAGAGTATCCTGGAACATTCCAGGACCATACCACTTTAGTTCCAGACAACTTGTCAAGGCACTCCTGGTGTGGAGTATTCCAGAACCTCCCAGCTCACACCAGCTTCAACTCCAGTTGTCTCCTCAGGGTCACCTTTGTGCAGAGTGCTCAGGGACCCTGACCCATGCCTGTCTTGGCTCTAGCAATCCTTCCAAGGTGCTCCCTGAATGGAGCACACTGGAATACAGCCATTTATACTGGCTTAGGCTCCAGCCATCCCATCAGCACACCCCAATCACACAGCACCCTGAGACTCATGGCTGACACCTCTGCCTAAACTCCATCTGCTCTACCATAGCACACCCTCCACAAAGTACTCCAGGAAATCTCACCCATGACTGTCTCAATTCCAGGCACCCCAAAAGGGTCCCCCCTGAGTGGAGCACTCAAAGACACCCCCCAGGCCTATACCAAATTTGGCTTCACCCAGCCTGACATGGTGCTCCTTTCACAGAATAAGACAGGATCTCCAAGCTTGCACCCAGTTCAACTTCAGCTGTCCAGCCAGGATACCCTCTGCACAAAGACCTGGGAACACATCCAGCCAACACGCATTTCAGTTCTTGCCATTCCATCAGAGTGACTCCAGCACAGGGTATCCTCAAAACTCCAGCCTACAATAGCCACAGCTCCAGCCACCTATCCAAAATCATCAGGCACAGTGTACAAAGTGGACAGTCCTTCTAGTTTAGGAGAATAGTTGTTTTATATAATTCATAGAAACAAACACAGAAAGTCAAGCGAAATGAGGAGAACAAGACAAAATGCCAGAAAAATAACTAAATGAAATGAATATAAGCAACATTCCAGATAAGAACTTCAAAATAATGCTCATAAATATGCTCACCGAACTGGAGAAAACAGGAAATAAACTCACTGAGAATTTCAACAAAATATAAAAACAAAAACCATAAAAAAGAACGAATCAGAGATGAGAAATACAATAACTAAAATGAAAAATACACAAGAGAGAATCAACATTAGATTAGATGATGCAGAAAAACAAATTAATGATCTGGAAGATGCGGTAATGGAAAGCACACAAGCTGAACAGCAAAAGGAGAAAAGAAAAAAGGATACATTAAGTGATATCTTGGACAACATCAAGCAAACAAACACTTGCATTATAGAGATGACAGAAGGAGAAGGAGAAGGAGAGAAGAAGAAGAAGAAGAAGACGAAGACGAAGACGAAGACGAAGACGAAGAAGAAGAAGAAGAAGAAGGAGAAGAAGAAACAGCAGCAGGAGGACGAGGAGGAGAAGCAGCAGCAGGAGGAGGAGGAGGAGATTAGAAGAAGAAGAATTAGAAGAAGAAGGAAGAAAACGGCATAAAACTTCTTTGAAGAAACAATAGCTGGAATCTTGTCTTGCCTGAGGAAGGAAACAGACATCCAGTTACAGAAAGCACAGAAAGCTCCAAACATGATAAATCTGAGGAGGTCCACATCATGACACATAATAATTAAAATATCAAAGATTAGAAATGAGAATAGGTTAAGGCCATCAAGGTTATATAATGAATAAGTCATGGGAATCAAAGGCAGAGCATAAGGAGTACAGTCAATGACATTAAAATAATGATGTAATGAGACAGATGGTAGCTACACTTTGTGAACATAGCATGGTATATCAATTTGGCATATCATAAAGCTGGGCATCTTAAACTAATGTAATATTGTGTGTCAACTATACTTCAATAAAAAAAATAATTTAAGATGGTGTCGTAGGAAGATCCTGAACTCACTTTCTTCCACAGAAAAAAAAAAATTTAAGCTATGAATGGTACACTTTCCTCTGAAAAGAAAACTGAGAACTGGGTGAATAGCTACACTACAATTAAAAATAAAAGGACCACATTGAAAGGGGTGGGTGAAGTAGAAATGTGGTGTCATTTAAAATTCCATCCCTGGAGTGGCAGCCCACAAAGTGGAGAGATCTCACAAATAAAGAAATTCTCCTTGAGGAGTAAGTGGTTTGTGCTCCACATCACGTACCACAACCCTTTAGACCTACACTGAATAGATAAGGCCCCAATATATCTGGTTTGTCAAAGCAGTGGGCATACTTCCAGGAAAACTATGGGGTTGTAGGGATGAGATTCCACACTTAAAAGATTCACATGCAGATTCACTCAGTCTGGGACCCAGCACCAAAAAGAGCAGTTTGAAAAGAGGCTACACCACACACAAAGGAGATTCATTTGCTAATCTTAAAGCATTTTCTAGGGGATAAAAAGCCTGTTGAGACTCTCTCCAGGGACAGAGGTACTAATGGATGCCATTTTTATGTTTTCCCTTTACCTTGTTAGCAGGTGCAATTTTTTCACTCTTACCCCTACCTGCTAGTTCCTGCCAACCAACACCACTCCTGCAGCACTGTCAAGGAAAGCTGACAAGCACCCCCATCCCTTATGTCACTCTTGTAGCAGTGAACACTCTACCCTCCACAGTCCCCTAAAGGCAGCGGGCATATATAATCCATATAGAGGATTCCCCTTGAGGGCTGGGCTATAATAGCCAGGAGAACTGCATTTCTGGGCATCAGGGTTTTGAAACCATTGAATAGACAGTTCAAGAGACAATTAAGAGAGTGGACATCCCTGCCGTGTTCCTGATCTCAGGGGGAAAGCTCTCAGTTTTCCCCCATTGAGGATGATGTTAGCTGAAGGTTTCTCATAGATGGCTTTTATGATGTTTAGTAGGTTCCTTCTATCCCAACTTTCTCTAGAGTCTTTATTNACAGCCAAGGAAACAACCCAGAAAACTAGTAGGCAACCAACGGAGTGGGAAAAGACAATTGCAAATGACATATCAGATAAAGGGTTAATATCCAAAATCTATNTTCTCTGTAAAAAAAAAAGAGACAATTAAGAACTAGGACAAGGATAAACAATAAAGTTCACATCCAACAATGGGCCAACCTTTAAAAACTAGGAGAGATCGTTGTCTTGCCTAACACATAGAGACAAACAGAGAGTCAAGCAAAATGAGAAAACAGAATTTGTTCCAAATGAAAGAACATGGTAAAACCCCAGGAAAAAAAACCTTAATAAAACAGAGACAAATAATTTACCTCATAAAGTATTTAAAATAATGGTCATAAAAATGCTTGCCAGGCATGGGAGATGAATGAATGAATACAGTGAGAACTTCAGCAAAACATACCAAAAAGAAGAAACAGACCTGTAAAATACAGTTAACTGATCTAAAAGATTTTAGAGGGGTTCAAGAGCAGACTAGATGAGGCAGGGGAAAACAATCAGTCATCTGAAAGTCAGGATAATGGAACTCACCAAAACAGAGCAGCAAAAAGTAAAAAGTCTTAAAAATTGAAGATATAGTAAGAGACTTATGGGACAAAACTAAGAAGAAAAACATTCACATTATTGGGGTCTCTGGAGGAGTAAAGTGAGGCAGAAGAATATTTCAGGAAATAATGCCTGAAAACTTTCCAAACTTGAGGAAGTAAGCAGACATGGAAATCCAGGAATATCAAAGAATGCCAAACATGATGAACCCACATCAATACACTTCATTATTAAAATGTCAAAAGTTAAAGAGTTAATATTAGAAGCAGCAAGGGAAGCAGGGCCTGCCTGCTCTCCCAAATTGAGAGTGTACTGTCTTTTATAAAACTGCTGCTTTCACTTTGGACACTGATTTCAAATTATTGTGTCAATGCCAAGAGCTGAGAGACACAATGCTTTTCTTGCTGACATCTTTTGGTGCTGTGACTGGGATTGCTTTGCCTCTGAGTTAGAGGCAACTTGCTTGCTTGCCTCCCCTAGAGGACAACAGTTTGAATCACCCCTTTCTTGGCTGGTTCCCATCTCCTCAACCAGTTCAAACTTGAATTCCTAGTGGACCATTGCCTTCAAAGTATGTTCTCCCACCCCCCGCCCTCTAGTCCATGCGTGTTTTAACTTATCATTATTTTAAGCCTCTTTCTTATTACTGCTGTGGACCCCTAGTCCGTGAGGCTCTCAGTTTGCCATCTCAAGTCTCCTGTCATGCGTTTCCCTGTTGCGTGTCTGCTGGCCACCACTATCTTCATTATAGTCCTTTCTTGGCTCAAGCTTCTGACCCCCAGTAGTCTAACCTTTTTCTCCTAGCCTGTCTTTTAATATAGCATATGCAGTGACATAGTGTTTCCCACATTGGAGGCCTCTGCCACAGCCACACCTGGGCTTCTGTCAAAGTGGAGGATCTTCTTCCATGGGGGTAGATGTTGGAAGAGACTTTTTCCCTGTCTCTTCCCTTTCCCCAGCTGGAAAATTTTGCCTCTCTAGTTATCATCCAATATCTCAGCTTAAACGCCACCTGTAACTTAAATGTGGCCTGCATATGGCAGTATGCCACCAGTAGGGAACTCCATCCAGCCCTGGACACATCACCATAGGCCATTGACTCTGGGCACAAAAACGCAGGAGGGAAAGATAAAGGAGCCCACCTCGACCTTCTAAGGACTGTCTGAGACAATTAGCACAATTAAAGCTTAATACCAGAGGACCCACCAGAATGACTCCTAACCTGGAGTCTTCCTAGTTCATAGGTAAAGGGATGCCTCTCCTTTTGACCCCAAGAGCTTAGACCTCAGGACACCGAGTTCTGTAACTCTCCTGCTGTGTCTCTTACAGATGGGTAACCAAATGTCTACAGTTCCTCCTGAGTCCCACCTTTGTTGCATTCCAGCCCATTGGACACTCTTTGACTCTGAGACCTTAAAGAGGAAGTGGCTCATCTCCTCAAAACTGTGTGGCCCCAGTGTAAGTTGGATGATGGAGAGGTTTGACCTTTGAATGGAGCCTTAACTACAACACTGTACGTCAGCTAGATCTCTATTGTAAACAGCACAGAAAGTGGAGGGAAATTCTCTATTTCCAGGATTTCTTTGCCTTCAGGGACATGCAGGATCTCTGTAAAACTTGTAATGTTGACATGGCTCTCCTTGCAGCAGCCAAAAGGGACTCCTTATTGACAAAAGCTCAGGTCTTCTGTGAGGAGGAACCTCAAAAGGAATTGTCACTGCCCAAGCCTCCTTCTCCATCCTTTATTCCTCCCTCTGTCCTTCCTCCTAGGCCAGTGGGTTTGTATCCACCTCTCTCAACCTGTGACCCTCTCCCTTCACTGCTTCCATATCCAGGGGCTTCCCAACCTAATCTCTGCCCCCTGGTTGAAGCAGGCAGGGAGTTTGGATTTCAGGTTACTCATAAACCTTTCTCTTTAATAGAGCTTGAACAGATTAAACAAGACCTGAGAAAGTTTTCTGATAATCCAGATGATTACATAGAAACCTTCAAGCATCTGACCTTGGCCTATGATGTATCTTGGAAAGATATGATGACCATCTTAGGGCAGACTCTTTCAGCGACCAAAAAAGAAAAAAAAAAAAAGGTTCTTAAGGAAGCCAGGGCATATGCTAATTGTCTTACCTTTCTGATACCAAATATCCAATAGGACATACTGCTGTCCCTCCCATGGATCCAGGATGGGATTATAACCAACCTTCAGAAAGATGAGAATGAGACCAATTTCTCATCTGTGTTAAGGCAAGGTCAAAAGCCAGCTGATAAAAACCTATCTGCTACTCTAAGGTAGCTGAAGTCAGCCGGGACCCAAATGAGAACCCAACCACCTCTCTGGAAAGTCTCAAAGAGGCTGTGACTAAATATACCAACCTTGATCCTCAGTCTTTTGAGGGACAAGTAATACTAAGACAAATTTCTCTCTTAGTCTGCTCCAGATATCAGGTAGAAACTGCAAAAACTGGTAAGAGAAACAGGCACCATTCTTGAAGAATTCCTTTCAGAACAACTACTGCCCTTTATAACAGGGACCAAGAAGGGAAAACCAAAGCTTAGGAGAAGGAGCCAAAAAAGGAGGTAAGGTAGGCCCAATTGCCAGTGCCCCTACAGAGCCAAGCCCAATCTAAGAATGTCATACTCTGTCCTGGGAAAGGATCAGGAAAATACCTCATCTGCAGGACTGGCCACTGGGTGTGAGAATGTCCTAATAGGGACAAGCCTCCTGTAAAAACCCCTGTCTTAAATGTCAGCAGACAGGACACTGGGAAGCTAACTACCCCCAAGGTCAAAGAACTCCAGATTCAGAAACCACTGCCCCACTTATGGTAATGGATTAAAGGGGCCCTCTACTCTAGTCAGTCCCCATGTAAGAAGTAACCATTGATGGACTGGAGCCATGTGTAAAGATGGATGTGGCAGGTAGGAAAATTTTCTTTATTGATAGTGGGGCCACCTACTCTGTCCTGAACTCCTTCTCCGGACCCTTCTCACAAGACTCCTGTAAAGTGACGGAGTCTCCATCGATGGTTACTTCTTACATGGGGACTGACTAGAGTAGAGGGCCCCTTTAATCCATTACCATAAGTGGGGCAGTGGTTTCTGAATTTGAGGTTCTTTGACTTTGGAGGCAGTTAGCTTCCCAGTGTCCTGTCTGCTGACATTTAAGACAGGGGGTTTTGCAGGAGGCTTGTCCTTATTAGGACATTCTCACTAATAACAGGCAAACTAATAACTAAGCCTTTCACTCCTTTTATGTTGCCTATGGGAAGATTACACCTTTTCTCACTCCTTCCTGTTTATGTTGGAGTGCCCTTGTCCCCTAGTGGGAAGAGACATATTATACAAACTAGGAGCTATGCTTATTCTTGGAGGAACCACAGCTACCAGAGTCTCCCTACAACTCTTATTAATTGAAGAAATTCTGGAACCCCGTTCTTTAGAAGAGGTTTTGTCAGTAGACCCTAGGATATGGGATGATGGGCTGCCAGGATGTGAAGTCACCATCAGTTCTGCACTAATAGAGCTAAGAACCTATCTACTTATCCTAATAAATGACAATATCCTGTCCTCCTTGAGGTGTGACAAGGACTCCAGCTGCTCATAACCAAGTTCCTAAAACATGGCATCTTGATTTATTTTAACTCTACCAAAGGAAAACTATACCTAGCCCAGGGGGAAGGGACTACTCATTAGAAATCTGGTCAGTAAAGTTCATCCACCCCTTTTCTTTCCTCTTCTGAAGCCCCATGTTTTAGTCTTATTTCCTTAGCAACCTGAGCCATAGCCTTCCTGTAGAAATATAGGTCCTCAAGTAATTGGATAGCCAAGGGTCTTTTATCATGCACATGGGTGCCTCCCACTGTCAGCCATAATCCTCTCTGCCCTGCTGCAACAAAGGTTATTCTTGCCTCCCCACAAATTAGTCAGGGACTTGCACCTTGTCCTGTGTCTTCCCTAAGTTTTTCTACCTTGAGGGATTAGTCCTCATGCCCCTCCCCACCATCACCAGTTTAAGACACACCAAACAGGGTGTGCCTTTAATCCCTAGCTTAGTAGAAATCTTTTTTTTTTAAATATAATTTATTGTCAAATTCATTTCCATACAATACTCAATGCTCATCCCAACAAGTGCCCTCCTCAATGCCAGTCATCCACTTTCCCCTCTCTCCTATCCCCCATCAACCCTCAATTTGTTCTCATTATTTGAGAGTCTCTTATGGTTTGCCTCCCTCCCTCTCTGTAACTTATTTTTAATTTTTCAAGGAACCCCCATACTGTTTTCCACAGTGACTGCACCAGTTTGCATTCTTACAATAGTACATGAGGGTTCCTTTTCTCCACATCCTCACCAGTACTTGTTGTTTCTTGTGTTTTTTATTTTAGCCATTTTGACAGGTGTGAGATGATATCTCATTGTGGTTTTGATTTGTATTTCCCTGATGAGTGATGTTATAGCTTGGTAGAAATCTTGTCTGTCTCTGGCATTGCAGGAGTGGCTACCGGAGAGGTGCAGGAGAGGTACCCATGCCTCTCACCAAATTGATTATAATCTATCTAAGTCCCTGTCAAAATAAATGAGGACACTGTGGCCATCTTCTCTGATGCCCAGTCACAAATGAACTCCTTGGTGACTATGGTCTTACAGAACTGTCAGGCCCTTGATGTCCTTACAACAGAAAGTGGGGGGAACCTGTGCATTACTAGAAGAATGTTGTTTTGGGATCAATTGAAGTGTCCAGGTTCAACAAGACATCAAAATTTTCCTAGAAAATGCTAGGATGCTTTATGATCAAGCTGAATATGATCAAATTGGAAAAATACCTGGTCCTGGCTATCATGGCTGCTTCCTTTTCTGGAGCCCCTAATTTTCATTATAGTTTTCCTTTTTGAAGGACCACTCTTATTTAGTTTACTTGTAAAATTTGTGTCCTTCAGACTAGAATCAATAAAACCCAAATAAGCCTGCAAACACTGAGGCTACCAGCCCATTTCTACTCAAAACACCTTTATCTACATGAGACCCCTGGATGGACTTTAAAGCTGGGAATTCCTTCTACCTGACAGCAAGAATAGTGGATCCAAATTTTCTGACATCCTCCTTCAGCTTGAAGCAGCAGGGAGGAATGTTACGTAGAAGCTAGTTATGAGCAGTGGAAGGAACACCCAAGGACACTTCATCTCCTGACCTGAAAGATTTCAGAGTCCTAAGTCCTTGGGGAGGAAATGATAGCGTGGGCAGTTGGTTAGACATGAGTTAGAGGCAAGGATGGTGATAAATAAGTTACATATTAGAAGACTGAGGACACAAATATCCTGACTTTGTGGCTTACAACATCCTGATCTTGTGGCTTCCATGACCCTAGGGCTAACAGACCAAGACCCACAGGTGCAGAGCATGTGCTCTCCTGTTCCACCTTTGCCCCAGGATAACCCCTAGATTATTACAATATATTTGCATTGCAGTATAGCCACCCCTGGTGGAGGAAGGCTGCCATGATGGTTCAGTACAAGCCTTGTAGGGTTAAAAGCTCTCCCTCCCAGCCTGTGGGAGGAGTCCCCCAAAGGATTAGAAGCAGTTTCCATTAGAGACCACCCTATCCATGATGCAAGACTCCACTCACATAAAAGGAAAGGTCCCCTGTAACATCAGGGCAGTTGCCACCTCTGGTTCTGCTTGCTCTCCCACCTTGAAAGTGTAGTTTTCTGCTTTCAAAAAAAAAAAGGCAGCAAGAGAAAAACAACTATTTACATACAAGGAACCCCCCATAAGACTATCAGCAGATTTCTCAGCAAAACTTTACAGGCTTGAATGGAGTGGCATGATATATTCAAAGTGCTGACAGAAGGGGAGCCTGGGTGGTTCAGTCGGTTGAGCGGCCGACTTCGGCTCAGGTCATGATTTCGCTGTTCATGAGTTCAAGCCCCGTGATGTGCTCTGTGCTGACAGCTCGGAGACTGGAGCCTGCTTCGGATTCTGTGTCTCCCTCTCTTTCTGCCCTCCCCTGCTCATGCTCTAACTCTCAAAAATAAATAAATGTTAAAAAAAAAAAAAAGTGCTGAAAGTAAAAAAGACAAGAATTCTCTACCCGGCAAGGTTATCATTCAGAATTGAAGGAGAGGGTTAAGAAAAATGTCTTACACAAATATAAATTAAGGGAGTTCACCACCAATAAACCAGCTCTATAAGAAATATTAAAGGACCTGCTTTAAGCTGAAAAGAAAAGGCTCTAATTAGCAAGAAGAACACATACTAAAGTGAATATCTCATGGGTAGAAGTAAATATATAGTAAAGGAATTGGATTAAATTCTTATCAAACTAGTATGATGGTTATAAGGTAAATGTAGTAAAAATAATGATAACAACAATAATTAGTTAAAGGATACACAAAATTAAAAGATGTGTAATGTGAATATCAAAAAATAAAACATGGCAACAGGATAAAAATGCAGTTTTAGATTGTGTTCAAATGTAACTTGCAATCAACTTGGAACAGGCTATTATATGTGAGCCACATGACAATCACAAAGTAAAACATCTATAATAATACACTAAAGATAATGAGAAACAAATCTAAATAACACTACAAAAAATCACCAAATCACAGGGAAGAATAAAGCGAAGAATAAAGGAACAGAGAGGCAGTACAAAACAGCCAGAAAACAATGAACAAAATGGTTATAACTACATACCTATCAATAATTACTTGTCATGTAAATGGACAATATTCTCTAATCAAAACACATCCTGTGGCTGATTGGATTCAAAACCAAAATCTATTGTATATGCTGCTTACAAGAGACTCATTTAAGATGTAAAGACAAAAACAGGCTAAAAGTGAAGAGATGGAAAAATATGTTTCATGTAAATGGAAAACAAAAAATAACTGTGGTATATTAGACAAAATAGATTTTAAAACAGTGAATGTAATAAGTAAAAAAAGATGGATAAGCATTATATAATGATAAATGATAGGAATCCAACAAGATATAATAGTTGTAAATATGCATGTAACATAGAAGCACCTAAATACATAAAGCAAATATTAACAGACTGAAAGACAGAAATTGACAGCAATACAATATAGTAGGGGTCTTTAATACCCTACTTATATCAAAGGATGTATCACTGAGACAGAAAATCAATAGGAAAATATCAGCTTTATTTGTTTGTGTATGGGGGAAAGATCAGATTTTTTTTTCCAAATAGTTTATTGTCAAATTAGTTTCCACATAACACTCAGTGCTCATCCCCAAAGTGCCCTCCTCCATGCCCCTCCCCCCCTCCCCCACACATCCATCATGGCAAGGAAAGATCAGATTTAAATGACACATTATACATGGGAGTTAAGAGATATATACAAATCATTCCATCCAACAGCAACAGAACATATTTTCTTTTCAAGGGAACATGAAACATACTCCAGGATAGATGATATGCTAGACCAGAAAACAAGTCTCAATAAATTTAAAAAGATTAAAATAATATCAAAAAAAGAGAAAGAAATGATATCAAGCATCTCTTCTCACCACTGTTTTATGAAATTAGAAATGAATTTCAAGAAACGGAAAAAACTAAAAAATATATAGAGATTTAACATCATGCTATGGAATGGGTCAATGAGGATATCAAAGGAGAAATTTTTAAAAATACCTTGGGACAATGGAAATGGAAATACAACATACAAAAATCTATTGAATGC
>NW_027531583.1:53600-53907 GCF_008692635.1 Crocuta crocuta
AAAAAAAAAAAACAACAAAAGAACAAAAAGTTCTAAGAGTTGTTTATAGTGATGCAGGCCTACCACAAGAAATGAAAAATCTCAATCTACCTACACTTAAAGGTACTAGACAAAGAAAAACAAATGAAGCATAAATTTAGCATAGGGAAGGAAATAATAAATGTCATAGAGGAAAAAATAAAAAGATTGATGAAACTAAGAGATAGTTCTCTAAAAAGATAAACAAAATTGACCAACCTTTAGCTGGCCTAAGAAAAAAAAGACAGGAGAGGGGGCAAGATGGCGGAGAAGTAAGGAGCTCCGTACT
>NW_027531584.1:0-934 GCF_008692635.1 Crocuta crocuta
AGAAAAGAGAAAGAAGAAGAAAAAAAGAAAGAGAAAAAAATGAGGAAAAAAAGGAAAAAAAGCGAGGGGCAGGAGGGCACCTCTCAGGCAGGGATGGGTGTGGCGTGATCCAATGCCTCAGGCGGGAGCTCTGCCTTGGCGGTTGTGGGGAAGAGAGTGATGGTGCTCCAGTCCCTTCTTGAACCAAGCGCTGTACCTCGCTTTTTTGGGCGTGTAAACTCCCCTTACCGGGGGCCCAGCCAAAGTTGGCTGCACTCTTCAACTCAGGCCAGTCCCAATCTCCCAATCCCATTCCGCGAGTCCCGCTGAAATTGCCTTATACACAGCTTCCCAGGCAACCCCCTTGGGCAATTCCAGGCCCCCTCGGAGCTCTGGGGGTGGAGTCAGAATCGCTGCTTCCTTCTCTGGGTCGGGCTGGCGAGCATGGGCGGGGGCTTGCCTGCCATGTGCGCTGAGCCCGAGCCCGCTGGAGTGAGGAAAACCAGGTCCCTCTATGGCTCGTCACTTGAAACACGAACTCACAGACAAATTTCCCAGTTTTTAGCTCTTTGCCTTCCCTCTAAATTTCCAGCCAGCCGGGTGCTTGGACGCCCGGTGTCCACGCGCGGCTCTTTCAGGGGCGCAAGCCCGCTGGGAGGACAATGGCGGCAGGTGCGCCACTACTCTGAAGTCCAGCCGCCAAGAGCCAGCACAAAGAAGCAGTCTGTGTGCTCAGCCCACCCGGTTCCAGTTGTCGCGAGGGGACCTGGCGTGTAGTATTTGGCAAGTATGGTCTTTGTATGCCCCGAGCGGAGGTTTTTCCCCCTGAACCGAGGTTTTTATGTTTCTGACTCTCTCTTTTTCCCCTCTCACTCTCTGCAAAGGGGGATCGCCTCTGACACTGGAGTCCCCGATCCCTGCCCGATTTTATCTTCCCCAGTTCGCACTCACGTTA
>NW_027531585.1:0-873 GCF_008692635.1 Crocuta crocuta
TCATCTGACCATTTTAGGATTTGAGAGCTTTTTGCCACATTAGAATCCTGTCCTATACCCACGAGAGTAGCAGGAGCTTTCTGAGTCGGCCAAGTTGAGGGCCAGTCTTTCCCTGCAATGCAGGAGACATCTGCTCCAGTGTCTAGGAGTCCTTGAATAGGAATTCCCTGAACCTGCAATACTTTCATGGGCCTAGAGGCTTTAATCTCCTGTATCCAAAAGGCCATATCGCTAGAGCCAAAGCCTCCTTCTCCTCTGGGTGCATCAGTGGCATCCTTTCCTATGTGATAATAAGGCAATAATAGTAACTGGGCAATTCTGATCTTTAAAATTTTGCTTGGTGGAAGGAGGAGAGACCAGCACCTTGATCTCTCCCTGATAATCAGGGTCAACCACTCCAGGTATTATAGTGATCCCCTGAAGGGAGATGGAGCTCCGTCCCAAAATTAGTCCCACTACCCCAGGAGGCAGGGGCCCCTTTACACCGGTAGGAATAGTTATAGGAGGTGAATCAGGGGTTAGTATTGTGCTGGTGGTGGAACGGAGGTCCAGTCCTGCGTTGCCTGGGGTTGCTCTGTAGAGCTCAGAGACTGACTGGAATTGGTGAACGGATGGAGAGGGCTGAGNGGCTGAGGGATGTTGCCCCAATTAGTGTCGGGGCCTGGGGCTGGCCCCTCAATCCGTTTCCCTGGTCCTGAGATTTTTGGAGACTGGTTCCCAGTGGTTGACCATTTTTGTGAAATTTAGATTTACAATCTTTGGCCCAGTGAAAACCCTTTTCACGCTTAGGACATATAGTCCTGGGTCTGCTGATATTATTTATCACCTGAGGAACAGGTGCAGTTGGCAGAGAGGTATTTGCCTTTTTTGTGG
>NW_027531586.1:0-510 GCF_008692635.1 Crocuta crocuta
CTCTCTTCCTCTTCTGGGATTCCTATGATACGGATGTTGTTGCGTCTGACCATACCGTTGAGTTCTCGAACTCTTCTTTCATGTTCCTGGATCAGTTTGTCTTTTTTTTTCTCAGTTTCCTCTTTTTCTACAATGGTGTCTTCTAAATCACTTATTCTCCTTTCTGCCCTTCAATCTGTGCATTGGACGCCTCCAATTTATTATGTATCTCATTTATCGCATTTTTTAATTCATCATGCCTACTTTTTTGTTCCATGTTGCTTGTAGCCATAGTTTCTTTGATGTCCCCTATGCTTTTTTCAAGTCCAGCTATTAATTTTAGGATTACTATTCTAAAATCTTGTTCAGTTATGCTCCTTATATCTGTTTTNTATATCTGTTTTGAGCAGTTCATTAGCTGTCAATTCTTCTTGGAATTTCTTTGGAGGAGAGCTCTTTCGTTTTGTCATTTTGGTTGGCTTCCTATCTCTTGTTAGTTTTAAAGACTTGTTATGCTCTCTGAACCTGTGA
>NW_027531587.1:0-497 GCF_008692635.1 Crocuta crocuta
CAAACCGCGAGATCATGACCTGAGCCGAAGTAGGACGCTTAACCATCAGAGCCACCCAGGTGCCCCTGTTTCTCACTTTCTTGATACCATCCCTTACTCTTCTTTCATCTGTGTTCTTCTATACTTTATAGAATGCAATTCTACTAGAAACCAGAATTGGTAAATAGATTAATGACCAATGAGCCATTTATGAAGGTTTTTAATCTCCTATTTGCAAAAAAGAGGTATGTCACAAAACAATCAGGACAGACTGTCATTTAAAATAGTGTTACAGCTTGTTTAAACTTTGCTAATTTCTCTTCTGAAAAAAATTAATCTTTATTTTTGATAAAGAGAGAAACAGAGAGAAAGAGAGAGGGCAAGTGGGAGAGGTGCAGAGAGAGAGCCACAGAATCNAGACTCTAGGCTCTAAGCTTTTAGCACAGAGCCTGATGCGGGGCTCAAACTCATGCATGTCCTAAAAGTTTATTAATTTCTAAAATGAAGAGTGAGAAAGA
>NW_027531588.1:0-873 GCF_008692635.1 Crocuta crocuta
CTTCCTGTCCTCCAGATTTCAGATGTCATTTTGGGATCCTCTTTCTGCTCTTTGTCCTCTTAGTCCTTCTTTGTTGAATCGTTTGTTTATTTCTTAAATTTCTTTAGTGTATTTCTGGAGGGACGGGAGGAAAAGACATGGTTCAGGTTAGTATATTAAAATGGTAAAACTGGGGCACATGGGCGGCACAGTGGGCTAAGCATTCACCTTTGGCTCGGGTCCTGATTTCACGGTTCAGGAGTTGAAGCCCCACATGGGGTTCTGTGCTGTCAGCACAGAGCACACTTGGGGTCCTCTGTCCCTTTCGTCATGTCCCTCTNCTACTTGGTCTCTCTCTCTCTCTCTCAAAAGAGAAACACAAAGCAATAAAGATAAATAAATAAAATGATAAAACTAACGAGCTCTTGTTTTCCCTTCTTAACAATCTTATTTTATATGCCTGATGCATAGTAACTTTTAGTTAAGAGAATTAAACCAAAGGAAGAATTTGCATCATTTCCTTTCCCATATTTCTTATTGAGAAGAAATTAAGTTACCCGAATAGAGGGGTGAAGTAGTATCATTTTAGGATCTCAAAAGTCCAGGATACGAGCCACAGCTGTGCCCTGAATTCTGCCCTGGAGCTTTTCTCTACCTTCCTGGTCCTCAGTTTCTAACTCCTTTAATTGAGAGGTTTAAGTCACCAGTCTCTTAGATCATTCTGGAACAAAATTTGACTTTTTACTGATATCAGTAGGGTCTCATTGGTCTCTATGTTTCAGTACAGGTTCCACTGTATCACTCCAAAATTATGTATACTGATTATATTGGGATGCCACTTTATTGAGCTCACTGAATTTGTTAATAGGGAGAGGGAGAGAGCATGACAGGGGA
>NW_027531589.1:0-484 GCF_008692635.1 Crocuta crocuta
CCAGGGAGGGGCAGTGAGGGAGGGATAGAGAGAATCCCATGACAACGAGATTATGATCTGAGACAGTATCAAGAGTCAGACACTTAGCCAAACCACGTGGGCACCCCAAGAATGTGGAGTTTTAACAGTTAGCAAGCTCGGCTGGGATACAGCCCTGAGGGCACTGCCCTACTCCTGGAGAGAAGGCAGGCAAACTACTTGCAGGCAGATGGCATAGAAACAGTGATCTGTACAACACCTGGTGCACACAGTGGGGAGATTATACACTCTTCTTGGAGCGCATCCCTGAGAGAAAGGGTTAACAAAGNCTATAGGGACAAAGGAGCTAGGTGGTGCCATTTCCCTCCTCTGCCCCCCAGGGTAAACACAGAGCCAGCTGCTGGAAACAATGCAATTCCCACACAGGCTGCTTTGTACCCCCATGCGCTCTGGTGAGACAGACTTTCTAGGTTGAGCTTGGCTCAATCCCAGTGGAGCGGGCCCC
>NW_027531590.1:0-479 GCF_008692635.1 Crocuta crocuta
GCGTCATCGTGGTCGCCCCGCAGGCACCTGCAATATCGAGGAGGTAATGATGATACATAGGCGCTTTAGCGCCGACACCCTGAAATATGGCATTTGAGATGTGGTGTACATGTCAGCTCATAGATGGGGCTATTTTGGAAAGAGCCAGTATTTCTTATTATATCTTCAAAAATGTTTTAACTNAACTCTAAAGTGATACTACTCCAAAAGGCATGTGGCAAATATGAAATTTCTCACCTGAGACCCACAGCAACAAGGATATGAGGACCTGCCTCTGTGACACCATCTTGCTGTCCCTGCCTGCCCGATGCAGCTTAGCTTACATGGCAAAGGCCCTTTTTATCAAACCTGAGCAGCTGCTCTGAGCCTGGTGGGGGGAGGGGGGAGGGGGTCTATGCAAAACAATGGTGAGTAAAGAAGCAAATGGCATAAGTAGTGGGTTGTGAAAGTATCTAATGTAGATTTAGAGAGCCAAAAAT
>NW_027531591.1:0-126613 GCF_008692635.1 Crocuta crocuta
GGAAACTAATTTGACAATAAACTATTTGTAAAAAAAATATTAAAGTTTTCACAACATGAATTAAAGCTATATTGAGTTTTTATTTTAAACACAATTTCTAGCAAATGACATATAGCACTTCTGGCTTCTGGGTAATGCATATGCCATGCATAATTAATTGCTATAAAAGAAGATTAATAACTTGATGTTCACTGACACAATCTCTCTCACTTCATCCAAATATCACTAGTCTGAAATTGAAATCTACAGCTGACAGGCAACAGGATGGCAATGAATGGTCCATGACGGCCTGGCCCATAATAGGTACCACACACACACACACACAAACACACACACACACACACACACACACACACACACTGAGACTGAATTATCAATTCAGCTTCCTTTCCTGTTTCTTTCTCAGTGGAGATATCAGAGGACTGTGAAGATTCCAATCACATACAAAAGCTGCCAGTCCCTGGAACTAAACCTTCACTCAGGGCTGTCAATGATGAAACCAATCACACTCTTTTTGTTATCCTGATTGTGTATTTTTTTTTTAATTTTAGAAGCTGCACACATTTAAGGAATGCTTTCATGTGGTCAAGGAGAGAGAGGGATAGATTTTCTAAAAACCACTCTTTCTCTTCCCCTACCCTGCTACAGCAGTCCCCTCCCCTTTTAGATATCTGCTATCTCTAGTCTCAGAGGTCATTTATTGGTGGTAAATCATATCTGTCTTTCCAAGCTTTCTCAAGAGTATCCCCTCTACCAACTGGGGCTCTGTTTCAGTCCCACAAGGTACTACTAGAAATATAAAAGCCCTTCTCATATCCATATCTCCTCCAGAGTTTGTGTTTTATCTGTGCTTGCTTCTTCCTTTGAATATATTTCACAGGAGACATGGAAGTATAGTAATTATGTGATATGTAAATATCTGGTTATATTTTATGACTTCTACTTCTTGTGGTAATCACCTTATATCTATGGGGGATCTTGGCAGCTAATAGTTACTTTTGTATGTGCCATCTAATGCCATACTGTACTCAGTGGCTTTTCTAGTTTTTATTTTTCTGAGAAAAAAAATGTTGATGGGAAAAATTTCAAAATCAAATTTTATATTTTACACAACCACAGGTGAAAAGGTTGATCAAGGGGTGCCTGAGTGGCTCAGTGGGTTAAGCGCTGACTCTTGGTTTAGGCTCAGGTCATGATCTCATGGTTCAGGAGTTTGAGCATCATGTGGGGCTCTGTGCTGACAGCATGGAGCCTGCTTGGGATTCTGTCTCCTTCTCTCTCTCTGTCCCTCCTTTCTTCCCTCCCTCCCTCCCTTTAAACAAACAAACAAACAAACAAACAAACTTTAAACAAAGAGAAAAGAAAAGTTTGATCAAATCGTTACTCCTTTATTTCAAATTGTGGACTTCATTAACTTCTTAAGCCAACAAAAGTTAACTACAAACTACAAATGCATTCTTCACTCAGTCTAGAATCTAGCAGAAGGTATGATATATAGTAGGTGCTGAATTTATGGTTAGAGTTGAAAAAAATTGAAATAATCCCTTTGACTCAGTTTTCTGGTCTGTAAAATGAAGATAAAGAAAGTAACACATAGCCAGTTTGGTGTTTGGTGCATACAGCAAATGTGTATGATGCAGCAATTTCCCTTGGGCATACCACACTCTCATGTCTCTGCATGGCAGGCTCAAAGCTCCCTGCATGGAATATCCATGCTCAGATACACTCTTCTGGTAGGCTCTCTTCTAATTTCTTTTGCTCTTCCAGGCTTCCCTTTCATCCTCCCTTTATATTCCCTTAATACTTCATTCAGGTTGCTGTCATAGTATGGATTCCTTGTCAATATAATTACATGCATTTATATAACAACATTACGACATAAGTGAGAAAAGGGACTGTGTCTTCTTAGTTTTCGTATTCCCTAAATGCCTTTCACATACATGCACATACATGGCTATTTTGGGGGTTGATGAATGAATTAATAAATTAATTGTCAAGCAAGCTAACAACTATTATCCACTGGAATAAACCAATATGCTAGAAACACGAAAACCTTTCATTCCTACTTATTCTGATTGCCAGATACAGTGGATATTTTTCAGCAGAAAAATAAAGATATTTGCTTTTAACTTGAAGTAAATGAAAGTTAATATTTCTTTTTTTTGTAAATAAGATTATGTGTGTCAATGCTTACATGCAGAGAGAGAGAGAGAGGGAGAGAGGGAAATATTTTCATGTAATTGGATGCTAAAAGAAACTCTTCTGCCTAATATATGGTTGAGTCTCAACAAAATAGGTGCTAACAGTTTCATATAAGCAAAATGTTAACCATCTATGCAAAACTTGCTGAAAATTATATTCAAATCATGCTTTTCAATCTTATGCATCTTGACAGTACAAAAGTCTGGAGTTGTGGGAAAGTGGAGGAATCTTTTGGAGACAGTTGTCAGTATTCTATGTTACATATTTTTTCTTGGGGGAAAGGGAGGGCAACTTCTTGCTAAACTCAAACACAACAGGAGAGGGGAGGGAATTAAGAGAATTTAGAGGATTTGACACATGGACTTGGGGGAACAGTGTGCTAATATCAGACATATTCCTGGAAAAAAACAATGGGACGGCTAGAGTTCTCTACCATGCAGCTAGATGAGGTGACCACATTGGGACCAGTGTGCACTCCCAGTGTTTGCCCATGTAAGGAACACTTGCGGATTCCTAAGGACCAGACATGAGCTATTCTGAGCCAGCCTAGGGCCACCTTAAAGGGAATTTAACCAAGAAGAGTGATTGATCTCCATTGCCAAGATAGAATCTGTATGGGTTAGATAGTCTGAGCTAAGGGGAAACTAATAACTAATTCCCACTAATTACCATTGTTAATGCTTTGGGAGTTGTACACACACACACACACACACTATATATATATGTATAATATATATATATAAAATGTATATTATATATATATACACATACACACAAAATACATTTTATTGAGGACTCTTTCTCTCTCTCAATCTGAAGGTGTTGTGTAAGTCCTTTTCTTAAAATTTTGGTGCTAGATATATTTCACAATTGCATATTTTATAGATTTTAGAAAGGTAAAAAAACAATGTATGTTGTGTATTATAAACATACCTATAATCAAACATAGTATTGTAAGTACATATTTTTTGCAATGAAACATAATATTTCACGAATAGGCTGCATTGGTTCATAAGAGGTTTCACATTCAAATGAATTATAAAAAATTCAGTTTCCAGAGTTGCTGAAAAAATACTGTGGACCTGTGCATATTAAACTCCAGCTGAGGAGTGACAGCTCACTGGTGTTCTATCTTTCATTTTGCTTCCATTTGGGTAATCTTGAAAAACACTTGTTCTCTCTAGGCCTTGGTTGCTACAATTAAAAAATAGGAGAGTTGGGTTAGATAGGTAATTGCAAACTCAAACACCTTCAGAGGTCAAGTTAGAAAAGTGAGGGAAACAGCAGCTAGATGTGACAATGTAGTAGGAGCTGGCGATGCTGGGAAGATTGGGAACACACTCATTCTGTCTAGAGGCGTTCGCATCCAGAAAGACTCCAGAGTCCATGACAGATCAAATTCAGCATACCTGTGGACAGCCACTTTGCAGCCTCTGACCCAACTACCTTTACCATCCTTCCCAGTGTCAAAGTTCTATAACTCCCATGCTGCTGGGACAGATAGCCTGACTCGAGTAGTTCCTCATACTTCATTGTTCAACACTGCTCTGAAACACTGCATCACCCTCAATGCCTGAACATTATGTAAACTTATCTTCTCCTGAAGCAATTTCCTACTTTCTTATTCTTCCTTCCTGGCTTTCCTATTGAAATCATCACTGTCTTTCCTCCTTTATTCATATTTTTTTTCTATCTGGTAAGATTAAATGCTTAGGGTTTCTTTTTATCACAGCATAAAATAGTGAAGAGTTTGATGAAAATATCCAACGGATTCCAAAAGGGGTAAAGCAAATTCAAAGGGAAAAAATAATTGAGTCCGGAATTATTAAATCACTTTCCTCCACTTTTTCTGCAATGGAGTCACTGGACCATAAAAAGCATGCTTTGATAAGTAGCCCTCTATTCAAAAATATCATAAAAAACAATAGAGCATTCCATCACATATGCTGCAGATCCATCATTCATTTAAACGTTCCTGTCTGGTACTTTCCTCTTCAATATTCATAGTGTTCTATTGGAGGAAAAAGTTACTATTTCAGAGCTCATTGCAAATTGGGTTTCTCTTCTCTTCACATATTCAACACTTTGGGAGAGGAAATTCAGTTCATATGGCCTTCAAGAACTTTGATATGCAATGACTGCTCCTTTTCTTATACTTTATTACTACTATTTCTCGCTGATATGCCCAGTTCTGCCCTGTTTGTTTCATATGCAAAGTGCCCAGGAAAAGGCAGTTCTGAATTAAGTCATCAGGCCACATTCCCTTTCTGAAACCTTTGCCCCTACAGTATGCATTTCTTCCCAATACTGTGGTGTGTCTGTTGATGTTCGGGCCTTGCTCGAGCTTTTTGACCTGCTTACATGCAACTGGCTATCAAGCAAAGTAGTGCAAATCCTTTCCCTTTGCAATGAATACTGAATTAGTTTTTTTCTATAGAAAGTGCAGAATAATTCCATGGTTGAGGGACAGAAACCAGGGCAGAGGTTAGATGATTCTGAAAGAAAAGGTACCATTTATCTAAAGATATAAAATTACTTTGACTCTCCTCAATTCTCCATCCTTATGTTTGCCTGCCAGCAGAAATAAAATGTTATACTTATGTGTTCAGTTTTTCATTCACATATTTTTCAGCTAACTATATAGTGTTTGGTATTAAGAAGGAATAGAAAAAAAATCTAAAGCATAGTCCATGATTAGCATCAGTTAAGTACCTAACACTGTATGTAACAGCAAGAAGAAACAAAGATAAAATTACAGGTTCTCAAAATGCTTTCAAATCCATATTTGAGGAGAGGAATAGAGGTGGCACAACCACCCATGTGTAATCAATTCTCCCTTTATCTCTAACAAATGACCTTTGGCAAGAAGTGAGTTTTCCCTCAGCTGTCTGAGGCTGAGATCAGGGGAAACTCTGTGTGTGTGTGTGTGTGTGTGTGTGTGTGTGTGTGTGTGTGTGTGTGTGTGTGTGTGTCTGTGGTGAGAAAAGAAAGAGCAATGATTTCCAAGATAGAAGGACACTTAAAATTTGCGTAAATTAACTTATGTATTTTATGATTTTAATAATATTGGGACCAGTGACCAGGTGAAGCCATGACCTGATTATGTCTCAGTAAAAACTCAGTGATATATTATTTTCTTCTCCACATCTCATAATTTGATTCTGGGAGAGTAAGTTTATACATGTGAAGCTAAATGTCATTGCCTAGTACGATACAGAGATTTCAAGAGGCACTATAGAGATATGTTATTGAGGCCTTAAATTTTCAGATTCAGAAAAGAAGTAAAGGTCATGATGGGTCCTGGATACCTAGGACTTTAGCATCAAGAGGTGTGAGTTTCTGACACCCATCATTATGTAAACACCCAATAAAAATCACTAGAGATATGGAAGTATACATGTTTAATTTATCCAGATTATTTAATAGTTTCCACTCAAGACTGGGGTTTCCTTTGATCTCTTATCCCCCAGAATCCTGAGTCTCGAGTGATGCCCATGGTATCTCTTGCTTAACCATTGCCTCTAGAATTAGTTGCGATGCTTAAAACATTTTCGAATACAACCAGTACAAGAACTGCAAAGGATACCCTCTCAGCCTTTTGGAATGAGTGCACAACTTCAGAACCTCTCCATGCTGTGCAAAGGAGGATGGATAGAAATGGAAAAGTTGTAGAAGTCATGTAGGCTCACACATATAATCTGAGAGAATATTTGGAAGTGTTCATTCTCTATACCTTCTGCAGCTAGTGGATGAATTATTTTTGATTCTATATAACCCTGAGTCAGGTTTATGTGGAAATGGAAAGGCAGGTGAAGCACAATGAAATATGAAAGTCCTCAACAAGCCCTCCTGTAAGTCTTCCACCTTCCCTAGAGCACCAAACTCTAAAATATTCTTCAAAGATGAGGCACTGTGTCCTTGAGAGACACTTACTAATAAGAAAAGGGAATAGCATGCCTATTCATTACAGCTCTATCTTAATTAAGAATACTTTGGTTAAATGTAAAGAAAACATATTTCAAATTTGCATGAAGTCATTTATTGTAAAGTAATTGAGACATCTCTCAATCCAAGGAGAACGTGAATAACCTGTATCCGAGTGGGGGACCATATAGAGGAAAGCTATCAGAAATGGAAAACTCTTTTATAAAAATTCTTTCTCCCTCCCTCCACATCTCTCTAGGGCTGCACAGTCACTGTTGTGTTTCCTTGAAATGCCATTTCCTCTCTAGGCAAACCATTCTGACCACGTTTCTTTGAGAATATGGCTGCTAGACAATGTCAGCTTCTGAGTTCAAATCACCTCACTCAAAATGAACAATACAGAAAGAATTAGACCAGCTTTGTCCTAACTGCATATCTTTTTGAAAGTTTATTTTTTTAATTTATTTTTGAGAGAGGGAGAGAATGTGAGTGTGTGAGTGGGTGAAGGGCAGAGAGAGGGAGAGAGAGAATCCCAAGCTGGTTTCACACTGTCAGCACAGAGCCTCACACCAGGCTGGATCTCACCAACTGTGAGACGATGATAGGAGCCAAAATCAAGTCAGATGCTTAGCCATCTGAGCCACCCAGATGCCCCTGTCCTAATTGTATTTCTGACAGACTGAATCTTGTTGGCTCAGCATTAGTCAGGTGTCTATGGTCAGAAGTGTGAGAGCAATCCCCATATGTGTGCAAAAGTTCAGTTTTGCAGGTTTTGACAAAATTTTCAGAGAAATATGGTATTTGTTAAATGAATAAATACTCTAAAAAAGTATCTACGATAGGTCCATTAAAGGCCATTGAGGAGGAGGGTTTCAGATTAGAAAAATACGACCTGGAGTAAATGTGAGAAGATTGCATCTTTTGAAGGAGTAGGAATGTATGACAATATTGGGGAATTCAGGGTTGGCTTCACTTCAAAGGCAGCCAGTGGCAAGGTAGCTGTAGTAAGTAAAGGTGAGACACTGTAGGGAAACAGTAAGCTTGGAATATGAACACGGTGTGGAAGAGTCCTTCTGGCCTCTAAAGATACACTCTCCAACCAAGCTGGGTACATTTCCTTTCTGTGCTTTTCTTATCACTGGAAAAAATCAGTTAAATCAACTTCTTGCTCAAGTTACTGGGTAACTATGGGGGAACCTCCAGAAATGTTTGTCTAAACCAGCAGCTTTGAACATAAGATGCAAAGAATCATTATTCCATTAAATATTAATAGTTGTTTTTTAAATAGAGAAAATATTTTTGAGAATCAAAAGACTAGGCAAAACATAGCAGGAAATTTTAATTTAGTTAGCCTTCTCAGAGTTCTTTCAGATGATTTTGTTTACTTTTTTTTTTTTTTTTGAGAGAGAGAGATAATGTGAGCAGGAGAGAGGGGCAGAAGGATAGAGAGAGAATATCAGTAAGTTCCATGCTCAGTCAAGAGCCTAATGTGGAGCTTGATCCCACAACCCTGGGGTCACGACCTGAACTGAAATAAAGAGTTGGACACTTAACCGACTGAGCCACCTAGGTGCTCCTGATTTTCTCATGTTTTAACTCTGCAAAGCAACTTTTGACCAGGCCTCTGTGCTCTTCCAGCATTTTGGGAACTGCTTTCTATAGATAAAATTTTAAGAAATAATACGCTAAACATAAATGTGAACAAGTCTTCTACATTTAAAAAAAGTGAAGTATATAACTTGGATGTGTTATATACTATATGGAATATACCATGACCCCAAATAAGAGAGAAAGGTGTTACAATTTCAGAAACATTTTCAGTCTTTTGTAGGAGAGGCAGCTAGTAACATAGTACTTGATAATTGTTGCTTGCTCTCTTACTGGTGCATTAATTACTGATAATTGTCATGACTGGCACAAACTATCCTCATGTAAGATTATAACCCATAATAGCTTTTAAAAGAAAATGTGTATAAGTTCTATTAGAACACTCAGGATACACAGATATATCTTGTTTTATTGTGTTTCACTTTATTGTGCTTCACAAATACTACATTGTTTTACAAATTGAAGGTTTGGGCAAACCTACGTTGAGCATCTTTTGGCACCATTTTTCCAACAGCACTTGCTCACTTTGTGTCTCTGTCACATATGGGTAATTCTCACAATATCTCAAACTTTTATCATTATTGTATTTGTGATGGTGATATGTGATCAGTGATCTTTGAAGTTACTATTGTAATTGGTTTGGATGTCACCACCTATGCCTATATATAAATCAGCGAACTTAACTGATACATGTTGTAAATTTTCTGACTATCCGCTGACCAGCCATTCCCCCATCTCTCTCCCTCTCCTCAGGCTTCCCTATTTCCTGAGACATAAAAATATTGAAATTAGGCCAATTAATAATCCTACAATGACCTCTAAGTGCTCAACTGAAAGGATGAGTTGCATGTCTCTCACTTTAAATCACAAGCTTGAAATGCTTAAGCTTAGTGAGGAAGGCATGTTGAAAAATGAGCTGGGCCAAAAACGAGGTCTCTTATGCTGGTTAGCCAAGTTGTGAATGAAAAGAAAAAGTTCTTACTTTTTTAAAAAAGTGTTTTTAATGTTTATTTATTTTTGAGAGAGACACAGAGTGCAAGTGGGGGAAGGGCAAAGAGAGAGGGAGACATAGAATCTGAAGCAGGCTCCAGGCACTGAGCTATCAGTACAGAGCCCAATCCAGGACTTGAACCTCTGAAACACAAGATCCTTACCTGAGCTGAAGTTGGATGCTTAACCAACTGAGCCACCCAGGCACCCCAACAAAGGAAAAGTTCTTAAATGAAATTAAAAGTACTACTTCAGGGAATACAAAAATGATAAGAAAGCAAAACAGCCTTATTGCAATATGGAGAAAGTTTTTATCAAATATATAGAAGATCAAACTAGTCACAAAGTTCCCTTAAGCCAAAAACGTATTTAGAGCAAGGCCATAACTCTCTTCAATTCTATGAAGGCTGAGAGAGATGAGGAAATTACAGAAGAAAGGTTTGAAGCTATCAGAGATTGGTTCATGAGATTTACGGAAAGAAGCCATCTCCATAACATCAAAGTGCAAGATGAAGCAGCCGGTGCGATGTAGAAGCTACAGCAAGTTATCCAGAAGACCTATCCAAAAAACTTATTGAGGGTGTATACACTCAACAACAGATTTTCAATGCAGATCAAACAGCCTTATGTTGGACGAAGATGCCATTTAGGACCTTCATAGCTAGAGAGAAGTCAATGAATGCCTGGCTTCAAAGCTTCAATGGATAGGCTCTCCTGTTAGGGGCTGATGCAGCTGGTGACTTTAAGTTGAAGGCAGCGCTCATTTACTCTTCTGAAAATAGGGCTCTTAGAAATTATGCTAAATCTACTCTTCCTGTGCTCTATAAATGGAACAATAAAACCTAGGTGACAGTATGTCTGTTTACAATATGGCTTACTGCACATTTAAAGCCTACTGTTGAGGCCTACTACTCAGGAAGAAAAAAAATATCTATTTCAAAATATCACTGTTCATTGACTGTGCACTTGGTTAACCCAAGAGCTCTGATGGAGAAGTACATTAAGATAAATGCTGCTTTCATACCTGCTAGCATAACATCTATTTTGTAGCTCATGGATCAAGGAGTAATTTCAACTTTTAAGTCTTATTATGTAAGAAATACATTTCATAAGGCTATGATGCCATTGGCATTCCTCTGATGGATCTGAGAAAGTAAACTGAAAATCCTCTGGAAAGGATTCACCATTCTAGATGCCATTCAGAACACTTGTCATTCATTAAAAAATGGTCAAATTTTGACATTTAACAGAGTTTGGAAGAAGTGTATTTCAATCCTCATGAAGGACGCTGAGGGCTTCAAGACTTCAGTGGAGGAAGTAACTGCAGAGGTGGTGGAAATAGCGGGACATGAAGCCTGAAGATGTGATTGAATTGCTGCAATCTCAGGATCAAACTGGAGCAGAAGAGTTGCTTCTTATGGATGAACACAGAAAGTGGTTTCTTGAGATGAAACCTACTCCTGGTCAAGATTCTGGGAAGACTATTGAAATGACAACAAAAGGTTTAGAACTGTCATTAACTGAGTTGATAAAGCCACAACAGCATTTGAGAGGACTGACTCCAAGTTTCAAAGAAGTTCTATTATTAATAAAATGCTATGAAAAAGCATTACATGCTACAAAGAAATTGTTCATGCAAGAAAAATCAACTGACACAGCAAAGTTCATTGTCATCCTATTTTAAGAAATTGCCACAGCAGCGCTAACCTCCAGTAGCCACCATTCTGATCAACCAGCAGCCTTCAACATCAAGGCAAGGCCCTCTACCAGCAAAGATTAGGACTCACTGAAATCTCAGATGATGGTTAGCACTTTTTGGCAAAAATATTTTTAATTAATATATGCATATTGCTTCTTTTTTTTTTTTTAGATATAATGCTATTTCACTCTTAACAGACTGCTATGTATTATACATAGAACTTACATACACTGAGAAACCAAAAATTATTTGGCTCACTTTATTGTGATATTCACTTTATTGTGGTGGTCTGGCACTGAACCTGCACTATCTCCAAGGTATGTCTGAAAGGCAAGTATAGAAGACTTGTGATACACACATGGAATTGCAGAAAACCAATTGTTTAACATATGGCTTATCTTAGACTTGTTATACAGGGTTTATAAGTTTCATATGCACTAAATCCCATATTAGTCTATCTTCCTGTGTAGCTTCCATAGTAACTAGAAAATATTCTATTATGTTGTATCACACATGATAAATCCATTCTCTTGTTTGTTTAATTAGCTTTTAGTGATTATTTTGTGTGAAACTCTAAGCTGCTTTATATACATATACACATATATGTATATATATATACCTTCGATCCTCACAAAAGTCTTATGAGATCAGTGTTATTATTATATCTATTTTCAGAATTATAAAATTGAGGCTCTTAAAAATTATACAACTTTCCCAAGATCCCACAAGTAGAAAGTGATAGAGCTGGAATCCAAATTAATGTCAGTTTAGACCTAAATTGTTTCTAATTTTATTATTTTAAATAATTCTTTTATCAATGACTTGTCACAGAATTACTTATTTCTTTTGACTTCTAGGAAAAATTCCTGAAGATGGACTTACAGGTTCAAAAATGTGTATTACTCTATGTCTCTTACAGTAAATTGGTATACTGTGCTCAAATCACAATTCATTTTAATTCAAGATCTACACAGCTTTTCATCAGTCTTGATTCTACAAACTGTAAGTCAAATATTTAATTTTCCTCCCATAAGGGGAAACAACAGAAGGAAGATTGACATGGTTTAGCCAGTAAAATCTCTATTAATGACATTTGAATGATACTAGAAAAAATTTCATACATTCAATCAATAAATATTTTGTATTTATACTGTGTGCATGGCCCCTATTTATGGCAAATTTCTTTATCCCTGAGAACTGTTGAATTTTAATGTTCCTTTTCAGTTAGATTCCAGTGTTTAAGCATCTTACTTTGTGAAATTTCTATCTTCCTGCTATTTTTCATTTCTTCCATCTGATTAAAGATCTGTTTTGGTGGGGGGTAGAATTAGAGAGCAGGAAACAGTCTTCTCTATAAAGTAATTCACATATAATTAGGGAGCATTTCTCAATCTCTTCGGTGGAAAACTAGTTCCAAGAAAAGATCTATGAAGAAAGAATTCATTGTCAAAGCTTTGGAACTTTCCATAATGTATCCTCTCCTACAGTCAATCAACAATTAGCATCTGAAAGCTTCTAAGAATGCCTTTAATAAACAGATATGGTTCTATTTTTAATTCAGCATTTCCCAAACATTTGTGACCATTAAATTCATTTTTAGGGATACTCAATTAATGTTGTCTGACACAAGTGCTGTCAATGAATCCTTACAGCAGCTGTAGCTCTAGGCCATTGATTTGAAAAGGCAGTTATCATTATGGATAACTGAGTTCCAATCTGTAGCAGGAATTGCTAGGAAACCTGGGAGCATGCATTCAATTATACATTTAACCCAAATTTCTTTGAGTCTTACTAGCTTATGGAGAAACCCAGGACACATTAATAGAAATCAAATTTTACTGATGCACTGATTTAACTACATAGAACAGGACACATTTATGAGATATCTATATAACACATGTGAATATGTGTGTGTGTGGGGTGCATACACAACACACACACATAGATACACATTAGATTTTGGGGGGAGGGAAGGGCAGTTTTAAGTAGATATTTTACATGTATTCACAAATAATCCCACTTCCACTGAGCCACACTGGATTCATGGTTACTGCTACTGCTTCACAAGGATCCACACTCTATCTATCCTACCACCCAGTAACAATTTCATAGGATACCAACTCTGATGTGCCAAAGTGACCATGCTGCTGACATTATATAACTAGCAGGTGAAAGGAAATGTCTCTCTTCACTTTGGGAATACTCTGTTAAAGTACTTATTGAGCTTAAATATTTTAAGAGGTGTTAGTGAGATAGCTCTTTTTATTATAATTTTGTGCCTTGAATCACTACTTCCTCTAAGCACTAACATTTTATAGAATCCATTCATGATAATAGCTTCTTCACTTAGGATGGGTTCCCTCCTAGGAGGCTCCTTAGTCTTGAAATTAATTTTCTGTTAGCACAATAGTCCTACAAGCATACTTGATTATGTCTAAAGTCCTATAGTCGACACAGTTATAATGTTTTCAAGACGTTGTTAAACATTTATTCAAATAGCCTTCTGTTGGACTACTCTGCCACTTCTCCCAATTTCCTGGCCATGAATCCTAGACATGGACAAATCTTGGGCTGAAGCTGAGATCACAAGTAAAAATGTGACAAAATTGGTGGTATTTCCTATCCACAACAGAATTATTCACTTCCATCCAGCTGAGGAATATGTCCTTCAAGACTTTCTCCTTGCCCAAGCTCATGAATACAAACTCCCTTTAAAACAGACCTCTGGGGACGCCTGGACAGCTCAGTAGGCTAAGCATCCAACTTTGGCTCAGGTCATGATCTCACAGTTCATGGGTTCGAGCCCCACATTGGGCTCTGTGCTGACAGTTCAAAACCTGGAGCCTGCTTCACATTCTGTGTCTGCCTCTCCCCCACTCACATTGTATCTCTTTTTCCTCTCTATCAAAAATAAATAAACATAAAAAGTTAACAAAATAAAAATAAAAGAAATAAAACTGACCTCTGCCTTTAGGCTGATCTCTTGCCTCTGTTTGAACAACCTTGTATTCATCCGGCATTCATTCTTTTGCTTCATATCTGAATTCTCCCCTTCATTTTATCAGATTGGAGGGAAAACTCAATAGATTGGTTTGCCAAAAAGTTTTTTTTTTAATTGTTTATTCTGGCTCTACATAATTCCCGGTGGTCCAGGCTTTTTGATTATCTCATAGAAGAAAGTCAGATGACTTTTACTTACAAATTAATGGCTACATTTTCAGTTTCCCTCTTCCTCAACAAGTCTTAGAGAGTTTTACATTGTTGATCACTTACTTAGTACTGAAAACCTCCGTGGCAATAATGACTCTGCACGTGTCTTAATTCTACTTTAAATGACCTACTTCTTCAGTGTTTTCTTTTTGTAGATTGCCTCTAGCCTTCTTTTCTCCACAATTCTCCCTTGGAAATTACTTTCATCATTAATAATTCAGCTCTGAATGCCTACAGAAGACATTAAGGCTCACACTTTTAGGTTTAACCTTTGCTTTATGGTTCTAGAACTTGAGAGCTTACTACCCATTGAGTATTTCTAGGTGGATGTCTGATGCTGCCAAAACCCTGCATGTTAAAAAAAACAACAACAACTCTTCAGTCTAGTTGATAAATAGCCTCTTCTTAAGTCTTCTTGCTAACACTCTATTTCCAAGTCTTAAACTCTCAAGCATCTTTGAATCCTCCCTTTTGGTTCATCCTCTACATACTGTCGGTTTCTAAGACTCATTGATATTACCTCGATTTTCTTTATCTTCCATTTTTGTTGCTGCTAAAACCTGAGTTCAAGCTCTCTTATCGCTCAGATTAAGACACTCTCCTTTTGGCCATCCTGCCACCAGTCTTTCCCTCACAGAAGCCACCTGATATACTATTACTGACCAATTTTTCTCAACTGCAGTACTTATATGTTGAGTGTAAAGTCCAAACTGACTTCTAATATGATATACTATATACCAACATACTTCTTCAAATTATTTAGACATCCTTCTACTTAAAGGCTATAATTCAAATTACTTATTGCTGTGCCACATATATGTAGCCAGTTTTTACCCTTAGGTTTACTTATGATGTTCCTGCATATTGGAATGTTTTTCTTTCTCTCAGATCATGTTGTCATGTCCAAAATTATTTTCATTTTATTTTCATTCATATAATTATTTCAATTAATTTCATTTTATTTATTATTTACATTAAATAGTTATTATATGTCCTTATTTTCTTATGTTTTCCTCAATGCCACCCACTTTCCACAATGCAACTATTCAGAAATAACTGTTTCTTCAATTCATTTCACATAGTACATTGTGGAAACTTCCCTTTAGGTTCCTATTTCTTCTACCTTTAACTTACACTGTAAGTATGGTTATACATTTTTTTCTTTCTAGAGGTTATGGCTTTTGAAGAAAGATTCCGTATACCTTGTTTATCTTTGTTTCCCTCACTATACTTAATGAATTATTCACACTGTCTTTACATGATAACTAATAATTTTTAAATTTTTGAGTAAAAAGTGTCATGTTTCTAAAAACCTTTCTTCAATTTTTTAAAAATTTATTTTGAGAGAGAGGGAATGCCCACAAGCTGGAAAGGGGCAGAGAAAGAGAGAGGGAGAGAGAGAATCCCAAGGAGGCTCCACACTGTTAATGCAGAGCCTGATGTGGGGCTCAATCCCATGAATTGTGATTTATGACCTGAGCTGAAAACAAGAGTCAGATGCTTAACCAACTGGGCCACCCGGGCACCCCTAGAAACCATATTAATTATTAACCTAACTTGCAAACTTTTGCATCACAAAGTTTCTGATATAGGGATTGGATTAAGTTGCCTCTAAGGATAAGGCTTGGCTTGATGCATATTAAATTATCTGAATCTGTTAGATACGATAAAAGAATGAGTATTGACCCTGTCAGAGTGTCTTACAAATTAAATTGCTTTCATGAAGTCCAAATAATAAGAGGACTGAAGAACTGGGTTTGGCAAAGAGGAAAACAGATTCTTCTAAATTATTTATATCATAATCGAGTAAATAAAAGAGTGTCAAACATAGGGATCTGCTGAAACTCTTGATAACAAGAGTAGTATAACTTCGATTATAAATGCCTAGCAGCCCAGCCAGAGAGAAAGTTCAAGAAAAAAAAGAGAAGGAGAGAAAAAAAAGTCACCTTTTGTTTGCTCTTTCAACTAGGGATTTAATACTGCATGTCCGTAACTACCAGTTTAAGGAAGTAGAATTAGAATCATGCCAATTCAGAGGAAATAATAACCAATATATATCTAATGCTTAGTAAGTATCAGACACTGTTCTAAGTGCTTTGGATATATTTTCCATTTAATTTTCACAACTCTGTATATAGGTACCACTATTATCTTTTTTTTTTTTTTTTTTACATTGGAAGAAAACTAAGATAGAGAAAAGTAATGATTCAAGATCATGTACGGTCACTTCTGTAGAAGACTGGATTTTAGTTTGGGCAGCTGGGCTCTAGAACATACAATTGCAATCACTATATGGTACTCAATTACTTTACAGGTAAAAGTCTCTTCCCCAACTTATGAAAGGAGAGAACATAAATGAAAATGAGCAATATTTGTTCTTATCCATTTATTTATATAAACAAGATCTGTATACACTATGTATGTAGATATAACCATACATATATCTAATACACTTACATTGTATTATGCACCATCTGTGTACTTGGGGATACATTTAGGAACAAGATAGAAAATGTTCCTGCTTTGATAAAGACACCATGCTCATCAAGTATATATAGACAATAAGTAAGTGAAACACCAAAGAGGTAATACAAAGTTAGGTAACAGTCTAAATAAATAAAGTAAAAGAGGTAGAAAAGATGCACAGAAATGAAGGGAGTGGTTCTGATTTAAAGTGTCTGGTCTGGAAAGGCCAGGAAGAGTCAGAGAATAGAATCACACCACATGAAGATATAGATGAGAGATGTATAGATGTTCCATGGTATGTTATCAGAAGACAAGAAAGTCAATATACTTTTTTTTTAGATAGACATAGAGAGAGCACACAACATGGGGAGAAGGGGAGAGGGGAAAAGGAGAGGGAGAGAGAGAATCCAAAGCAGGCTCCATACTCAGCATGGACCCAACATGGAGCCACAACCCTGAGGTCATGACCTGAGCCCAAATAAAGAGTTGGAGACTCAACCTACTGAGTATACCCTGAAGGTCAGTATACTTAGAGCTGAGTAAGGAGTATGAGAGTGGTAAGGTAGAAAAAAACCAGATTATATATATTTTGCTTATTTCCTTATTTAGGCCAGGATAATGAGTTTGCATTTTATTCTACATATGGGAAACTGTTGAAAAGTTTTGAATCAGGGAACTAAGCTGACTTGATTTATATTGTAAAAGGGTCACTGTGGCTATATTGTGGAAATAAGCTATAAACACTGAAGAATATGTAAGCAGAAAAAAGGGACTATTTAGGAAAGCTTTTACAGTCTTTAAGTCTAGAGAAGGTGGAACAATAATGGTAGAAATGGAGAGAGATTATTAGATTCTGTATATGTATTAAAAGCAGCGTCAAAGGACCCTTCCTGAACTTTTCTCCCTCTCTTCTTCTAGAACTCCGGCATTACATAAATTGTTTCTCTTAATAATATCCTACAGTTCATAAAGGCTTTCTTTACTTTTTCATTTCTTTTCTTTGTTTTCCTCTTATAGGATAATGTCAAATGAACTATCTTCAAGTTAAGATTCTTTCTTCTTTTTTTTTTTCAAGTCTACTGTTTATGTTATTACATTTTTCATTTTATTTATAGTATTTTTCAGCTCCAGAATTTCTGTTTAGTTCTTCTTTTTTATAATTTCTATCTCTCTGTTCAGTTTCTCATTTTGTTCATGCATGGTTTTCTTGATTTCTTTTAATTGTCTTTCTGTGCTTTCTTGCAGCTCACTGAGCTGACTTAAAAACAACTATTTTGAAGTGCTTTTTAGGCAAATTGCAGACCTCCATTTCTTTGGGGTCATTTACTAGAAGACCATTGTGTTCCTTTGATGGTGTCATGTTTCCTTGATTTTTCAATGTTCCTTGAGGTCTTGTATTGCTGTTTACTCATTTGAAGAATCAGTCACTTTTACCAGTCTTTATTGACTGGTTTTTAGAGAGAAATGCCTTCTGTTGGCCCTGTTAGGAATTCTAAGGCTTTTCCAGGTCTTTTCTCTGGATATGCATGCTCCACACTCCTATCTCTTGTGAGGGAGTTTTTAAGCTGGTGTGCCTTCTTTCAATCCTGAAAAGACTGGCTCAGTGATGACAGCCTCCTGTTTGCTGAATGCTTACATTTATAGGCTTTCTCCAAATCCCAGAGTGAGAGTAGCTTTCTGTGTGTTCTCACTAGTCATTTACAAGTCAGAGTCAGCACCCTCAGAAGCATGCACAGGGAGCCAGTCATAAAGTGAGGGTGTGTGGTGAGGTACACAGCATGTTGACAGGGTGCCTATAAATCATTTGGGAGGATTCACAGGCAAGACATACTGGCAACTTGTGGGCAGGCTTTCTAATGGAGTCCAGAAGAGTAGTGATGAAGAATAGAAGCAGAAAAATATTCACATTTAGCCCAGAAGGCTGAACTGCATAATTCTGATAAGGATCAAAGATGTGCTGATTTCTACATTCTTAAAGGGTCTCATGACTGCCTGTACATCTTAGTAATAGTTAATATTGAGCTGAATGATAAGTACAAGATAAATCTTATGAAAGTAGCTTTATGAGGAGAAATTCAGAGAAAACATTTATGATCTAACACTGCCTGCACACCCTCTCCCCCATGAGCACTAAGCATATAACCATCAGCTTCACACAGCAAAAGTGCAATTCTTTCTGCCACTGGGTCTGTCCCCATGCTACTTAAATAAACTTACTAAACTGCACTATAAAATGTCTCAAGAATTCTTTCTTTAAACATTGTTTGATGTTTTTTATTTTATTTTTGAGTCAGAGAGACAGAGCATGAGTCGGGGAGGGGCAGATAGAGACAGAGACACAGAATCTGAAGCAGGCTCCAGGCTCTGAACTGTCAGAGCCCCAATGTGGGGCTCAAACTCACTATCTGTGAGATCATAATGTGAGCCAAAGTTGGACCCTTAACCAACTGAGACATCCAGGTGCCCATCAAGAATTCTTTCTTGACCCTCCTGCTCAATGATCCTGTAGCAGTAGGATCTTCTTACCATTGATGCTCTCGAAGAGCTCTGGCTGGTGTTTTCCCAGCCACTTCCTGCCCCCTCCCCACTGCCCAGTCATGCGGCACATCTCAGTATTCTCTGGTGCAAGGAAGATGTAGGTCTCTTTGTCGATGTTCCACACAGCTGGAGAAGCTGAGAAGTCATTCACATGTTCTCATTTTCTCCAGTTGGAGATTGTGGGCTAAGAGGGTCTCTCTTGGTACTGAACTGTGCTGCTCTGGGGGAAGGATGGATGTGGGTAAAATGAAACTGTTCCACTTAATCTTGTCAATGCATCAAATCTCAGAGTTTTTGCTCCAACAACATGGTTGAATTCTCTTCTGAACTCCCTTACTTCCACAAATTACTGTAATCTGTGGTTGATAGTCAAAATCAGTGTTCTTTGGGAGGAAGATGGTAGAAAACTTATATTCTCCCATCTTGCTGATGTCACTTCTCTGTGTCCTCGTGAATTTTTATGCTTACAAATTTATTGACAAAAATAAAATTAAGATCTTCAACTCATGGAGAATGATTAGTCAGAGTAAAAAAGGCAATGGGTGGGAAAAGGACTTTGCAATGTATATATTTGACAAAAGACTCATTCAGAATTCAAAATTAATAAGAAAAGGGAGAGGCATCTCAGTTAAGCATCTGACTTCGGGTCAGGTCATGATCTTGTGGTTGGTGAGTTCGAGCCCCATGTTGGGCTTTGTGCTGACAGTTCAGAGCCTGGAGCTTGCTTCAGATTCTGTGTCTCCCTCTCTCTCTGCCCCTCCCCTGCTCACGCTGTCTCTCTCTCTCTCTGTCTCTCACTCAAAAATAAAATGTGAAATTTTATGCTGATTGGTGTATTAGCTTTCATATGAAATGTTTCCATTTTTATAATTCTTACATACTTTAGAAACTTTAGTTTTTATCACCTTTTTCATGGAAGGTTTTATTAGGTTGACTCACATAGATTACCATTTTTGTAGAATGGCAAAATACCAGCAATTTCATAGAATTCAACTTAGGAAGTTTCAAAGCTGTTTGATAAATTTTAGAATTGTTTGTTATTTTCTGCTTTATTGGATTCAGTTAAATAAAATGACTTATAAAATGTATGATTTTAGGTGTAACTAAAGCTTTAAAAATTATTTGCAAGGGCATAAAAACTTTTATTTTACTTTTTTATTTTTTTAAGTTTTATTTAATTTAAAGTAGTTAATGTATAATTTAGTATAGGTTTCAGGAGTATAATTTAGTGAGTCATCACTTACATACAACACCCAGTGCTCATCACAACACATGCCTCCCTTAATGCCCATTGCCCATTTAGCCCATCCTTCACCCACCTCCCTCCATCAACCCCTAGTTTGTTCTCTATATTCAAGAGTCTCTTATACTTTATCTCCCTACGTATTTTGGTCCTATTTCATTTTTCCTTCCCTAAAACTTTTTTATAATTGATAAACAAATGTATATTCTTTCTTTGGGAGGAACAAGTACTCTGTGTGAGTGTGCATGTGTGTGAACTGTCATTCAAATCCTTTATTTCAGTGTCTTAATAGGATGATATACTCTACAGAGTCCTGTTGAACATTTTGGCCTATTGAGTGTTTTAAAATTTCCTTTTGAATATTTCTAAAGCAGCGTATGGATTCTCCTTTAGATTTCAACCACAGTGTATACAACTCCTTTTTACTAAACTAATCTACACAATTGTGTTATATGTCAAGATTCTGTAGGCATTTGAGTCTTCTTATCTTCTATATTTTCTATTATAATTTCCATTTTTCTGCATCTGTTATCTTGTTAGATAACTCTTTAATTTTTCCTTCTGACCATTAAACCAAACATCCTCTTTTTTTTGTTCCTGTACTAAATTTTATAATTCAAATACCATGTTTCTCTGGCTCTGAAAAGCCCTTTTTATGCTCTAATTGCATCTCTTAAGAGCCGTACTTTTTTTTTTTTAGCTTAAAAACAGAAACAGACAGTTATTTTCCAATAGTTCTGGAGGCTGCAAGTCAAAAATCAGGGTTTCAACATTGTTGAGACTGGTGTGGCCTCCTTTCCTGTCTTATAGATGGTAGCTCTCTCACATGGCACAGCAAGAGAGAGAGAGAGAGACAGACAGACAGAGACAGAGACAGAGAGTGAGTTCTCTGGAGTCTCTTCTTATAAAGTTATTAATCTCAAGTTGAGAGTTAGGGCTTCAACATATGAATTTTTGCTTAAGCTTTTTGTTTTTTCATTTTCACTTATTTTGCCTCAAGAGGAACCACCTGTTCTTGTTATTCAATTTAGCTTCTTTGTTTTTACAGAGTCTTTTTTAAATGTATCTTGTTGCCTTCTTGTGAGTTTAGGTTAACTGCACATTCTCATGTGCCAGGATGTTAGGGTCCACTGGCAAAACTACAGTAAGTGGGAGACACCACACTCTTTTCCCTATAAGGCAGTATATAAAGTCAGCTGGCATTACTGAAATATTCCAGTTTCAATTTCACATTTAGAATACTCTGAACAGATCAATTTCCCCATATTTATGACACCATCCATTATGGAATCTCTTTATATTTAATAGGCACTACTGTAGAATGTTCTTGACATTTATTTCTAACTTTTCTGTTTTATAGTCCATTCATCAACATGCTTTTTTCTTTTTCCTAATTGTAATGTTCCCAGAATTTTCCTTCCAAAACATAATGCTATTCTCATTGTTAAACCTAAATCCTTCAATGGTAACATTTCTGTAACGTAGACCATTTCATCCTAGGAATCCATCTCTATCTACATTTAAAGCCTCATCTTCAGTTACTTCTCTAACACAGAGACACCTCCTGCTCTGGCTATGTCAAAATGTTCACCCTTCTCCTAACCATACAATGTACTTTCATACTCTCATGTTCATGCTCATACATCTGCATTAACCTACTCATAATGCTCTTCTACTGTATTTTATCCATCTTCCAACTTCTTTTTTATTTAAGTAACTGCTACATCCAATGCGGGGCTTGAACTCATGACCCCAAGATCAAGGGTTGCATGCTCTACCCACTGAACCAGCTAAGCACCTCCTCATCTTCCAACTTCTTTCAGATTGAGCATCAATATCATAATTTCCTTAAAGTCTATGATCTTGCCAAAAATTACCCCTTATTCTGGCGTCTCACAGCATTTAAGATTCTATATTTTCCTCTAAAGTTATTTTAATGAGTGTATCTCCTTGGTTAAGTCATAAGTTCTAGAACCAGATTTCATCTTTTATCACTAACATAACAAGTATTAAATAAATGTCTTGTGAAACAAATCATGAACCACACTATTCTGCTTGTTAGAACTTTTTTTAAATTATGAAGACAGAAAAACAAGCTAATTTAATCAAAGTGGGGATATGACTACCATAACCAAATCATGAAAAGGGAAGGAATCTTACTCATTCCTTCCTGTCTTCTGTCCTCTATTTTGTTTTTTTTTTCTCAGGTTGCCTATCCCTAGAGGCTTAGAATCTTATCCTAATCATTACTACAATCACAACCTTATGTAAGAAAGAAAATGAGACTGTTTTTTCATGAGCTTTAGTTAGAAAAGACAAGTGGAGAACTCCAAGGGAACCAGTTTTAATATGTATACAAGTCAGAGACTAGAGGGCAGGGGTTGTGATTGGTCTTTACCAATAAAATTGCATGGATAGAAAGTGAAACAGTTGGCTCCTCCAAACAGACTGAATTTCTATCATGAGATAGAATAGACATCCTCAACCATCAATTTACACATAAATGTAATGTGTAAATATCAAATATCTGGTGGCCCAAAAAGTGAGTATTAGCCCTTTCTATCAACATTGGTTTTATATGTGCTTGAGTTTTCTGTAGCCTGAGAAATACTTTTTAAAAATCTTTTTCTTAATGTTTTTTATTTATTTCTGAGAGAGAGAGAGACAGCGTGAACAGGGGAGGGTCAGAGAGAGAAGGAGACACAGAATCTGAAACAGCCTCCAGGCTCTGAGCTAGCTGTCAGCACAGAGCCCATCGCCGGGCTCCAATCCATGAACCGGGAGATCATGACCTGAGCCGAAGTCGGACACTCAACCGACTGAGCCACCCAAGCACCCTGAGAAATACTTTTTAAATAATTTAAAATACTTCCTTTTTAAATAGGAAAAAACTTTTATTGTATTTTTTTTGCGCCCCTAGATATCATGACTAATTCTAGAGGCACAGAACAAACAGAACTTTCAGTTTCACTATTATTCCGTTGCTGTCACACAGAGAGATTCTCATCTCTTCTTAAAAGACATTGCAAGGGACATTTAAAATAAGTCTCCGTGGAGGAATAATAGTCCATTAGTGTAACAGAATTTTAGAAGTCTTAATTTCTGAGATTTCAATTAAATAACTGAACAAAATATCAAGATTCCTGATTGAATGCACATACATTATTGTTTACACCTGCATCTATTTTTAATCAAATATTCTAAGAGAATAACAGAGCACTTCAATCTTGATTGACCCATAATTTAATGCTTCTTCATGTAGCATCAAATGTAACCTCAATTTTAAAATGTACAAATTACATATTTGAAATTTTAAGGCGCTCATGTTCAGTTAAATGTTATCTATTCTACTAAAGGGAACAGAGTATCTAAAAAATTAACTTTCGTTACACTTTGGAATTCATGTGCTTAGTTTGGAAAGAGAAGTTACCTTCTAAATTTTATTGATTAAGCAAAAATTAAATTTTACCTTGTATTGCCTGAGTGTGCAGAGTCTGGAGAATCATGCATTTCACTTGCATTGACTAAATGTCTAGGAAAAGAATTGCATTTGACTTCACAAAGCAGAAAAATAACTCCAAGGGTTTAATCATGTCTGTGTGTGTGGGTGTGTGTTTTCTCCAAGCAACAAGAAATATGAATGATATACAAATCAGAGCTGGCTCCAAGGTGCTTTCAGAGACCCAGATTCCCATTCCCACTTTTAGCAGGTAGCATTCATGTTTATGATTCCTAAATATTACATAATCTTCAGGAAGAAGATGGGAGTGATAAAGATTAAGGGGTGACACCTATCTCAAGAAAGTAAAACCTCCCAGATATGCTCAACAGATGACTGCTTACATATTATTGGCCATAATTATGTAACATACCCACCACTAGCTTCAAGGGTTGTCAAGGGTGCTTAGATATATCATTTTTAGCTCGACTCATACAATCAGGGTTCTCTTACTTTACAAAAGGAAGGGCATAGAATGTAGATACTGACAGAAAACTTTCAGTATCTAACACTGCATACTATGGGTTATCGATTGTATTAATTACCAGACAAATGGAACCAAAAGAAAAAACTACAAACTTACCAGAGCTTTGTGGTTTATAATCCTGTGTCAAAAAATCCACAGAGCTGACATGCCTCTAACAGAGGCAAAACAATGATCAAATACAACTCAGTCAAAGTTTTGTTTGTGTCACAAGTAACCAGATATACACAGATCTCCAAGAAACCTAAGATGGAGGAGGTGGTTTCCTTATGGTATGACATACAGGAGCTGAATCTATCTCCTTTGGAACCACTGTGAACCACAGAAAAGACCCCCTCCTCCTCACTGGATGAAAAACCTCCCCTTCTTAGTCTGTCCTCTGAGTTGTCAAAATAACACTTTTCTTCAGAAAACCCTCCAACTTACCTTTCCTTGGAAGTGAGGTACAGCCCCTAGCACTTTTCATTCAGCGCATTATCATGGGTTTGTTCACCTGAACAGAAACACTTCCCTTCAAAGTGGCTGGAGGAGGTCTAGCCATCTGAGGAGAGTGTATACGGGCTTCAGCGATTGCGCTGAATGAATAACAGGTGTTTCTGGGAGAGGTGCAGAAGGCTAAAGGACAGGCAGGCTAACTCTGCCTTCCTAACAGCTTGCCAGGACTTCTTTCAAAGTGAATATCTGACAACAAACCAGATGGGAATGAGAGGAGGCACCAAGGTCAGGTTTCTTAGAAACGTCCTATAAATTGCTCCTGTATCTTAAGTATAATTTCACTCTTGTAAATGTAGGGATTAAGAATGCAGAGTCTCAAGTCAAATCTTCATGCAGTTGTCAAAGCAAGACAGAAAAATTGAGGAATAGGATTCCTACGTCCTATTTTCCTTGCAGGCATATGGTAAGAATAAGTGGTGTGTTTCCCGCTCTTCTCTGAAGGTCTCAAAGGCGAACATCTTAAGATTATGACGTGCAAAATCATCTTTTACAGTTATCAGAAAAAAAAGGATCCTGTTAAGGAATCTGTAAAGTATATGGATATAGTAACCTGACACCAGACTAGAAATACAGCTAATTTAAAGACACAATTGCAATACACCTTGACAACTGCTAAATATCCAGCCGTGCATTTAGCCCACAAATTCATCTTCTTGTATTGTACACCTATCTTAGGTGGTAAAAATTTATTGATTCAATCACCCCATAAATTCTCTAGAAAATTAACATGTATATGATACTAGAGCCTTTGTTACAACATTTTTATAAGAATACAAATTTGGACACACATTATATTCATATCCAATACAATGAGATATAACATATATTTAAAATAATACTGTAATTGTATATTTATTGATGTTGAAAATTTTTTGTGACAGTATATGGATGTGTATGTAGGCATCATATAAAATTTTAAATGATATGAATTAAACTGTGAGAACTATGGAAAATTTTCATTTGCCTTCCTAAACCATCACATATTTTATGATCTAAAAATAAATATATATTTATATAAAGGAACTAGGAAACAAAATCATCAAGAAAGTACATGAAGTGAGCCATGCCTTGAAAAACTTCTTGGAATAAATGAAACCCATCAAGATAAAGTAATTCATTTCAAAAGAGAGAAAACAATCTAATGTCTTGTATAAAGATATCTACAAAATAAGTGCGAAATAAATTTCATTTCAAATGTTTTTATATTCCATAATATTTTTTCATATTATTTTTGTGTTAAATATTAACTTTATCTTGCAAACATTCACAGGAAGGATAGTTTTAGCATTCTATTTCAACTGGAAACATTGAGACTTCAGTTATAAAAAGCTGAATTAAATTTTTTTCATGTTTATTTATTTTTAGATAGAGAGACAACAGGCATTAGTGGGGGAGGGGCAGAGAGGAGAGGGAGAGAGAAAATCCCAAGCAAGCTCCATGCTATCAGTGCAGAACCTGACTTGGGGCTTGATCTCATGAATGGTGAGATCATGACCTGAGCTGATATGAAGAGTCTCACTCTGACTGAGCTACCCACGTGGCCCTAATGGGATTTTTTTAAATGAACTCTCAGCAGTTAACAGCAAGATAAGTAGACAGGCTTCATTTATACATTGGGAGTAAAATAAGCTACCTACTTCTCTTTGGCCACAATAGACCCATTATTTAAATAAAAACAAACAAAAGGCTTTTTTTCAAACAAGGACTACCAGTCAAATAAAAGAAGTAGAGACATTTTTTCCAAGTGATTCTTCATACCTCCACTTTGGGATTCCCCAGTCCTCAGTATGTTCTAATTTGCAAGGATCCATAGTGCTGATGATGTATTTTTTAAACTCTTATTCCTAGAACCCATAAAAAATGTATTTACCCTACTGTATTAGTTTTCCAGGGCTACCATTATAAATTATTACAAACTGGATGACTTAAAACAAGAAAAAAATTATTCTCTTACAGCTCTGGAGGCTATAATTCCCAAATCAAAGTCGTGGCTGGGCCTTGGCCATGCTCCTGCTGAAACATCTAAGGGACCATCCTACCTTGTCCCTTCCAGCACCTGGAAGCCCCAGGTGTTCCTTGGTGTGGGTCTCCAATCTCTGCTCCTATCTTCTTATAGCCATCTTCCCTCATATGTCACTATCTCTGTCTCTGTTCTTATTCCTATAAGGACAAGAGTCCTTACTTGTGGATTACTAGCCACCCTAACGATCTCAAGTTAACTATATCTGCAAAGACTACTTTCAGATAATACCACACTCACAGGTACTGGAGGTTGAATTTCAACATATCATAGTGATATGCACAATTTAACATGCAACACCTACCTTCCATTCTCTTGTGTTTATTCAGAGGAAATGAGGAATGGCAACATGAAGAGATGAGATCATCTGTGCTACTGTGTTAGTTAATATGGACTGTGATGCCTACACTGTTATGTGCTCTGGACTAACAGATACCCTAGAGTGCCAATCCTCAGACTTTCCCCTTAAGATACCCAAGGACAAAGGAGAGTGAATGCCACCCCCACCTACCTAAGGATATAATACAGAGCAGCAAGCCAAAGCCCCAACATTTCTAAGAAGCTTTGTGAATTATTTTTAATAATATTTCTTTCATGCTATATGCTTATTTCAATAGAAAAAAATTATGTTACAAACCAAAAATGTTTAAATATCTTATCAGACAAAGGGAATGATGTTATTGCAATAAAACACTGTGGATTAATGAGAAAAATCAGAGCATGAGAGTCTCAGATTTGAATTTATCTCCATTTCCTGTCATGTGTCTGGACAATTTACTTAACTTTTCAATGTCTCCCTGTAAAATAAGAGTGATACTTGTCCATTGCATTGTAGGAGAATTAACTGAAGTATATATGTAAAATATTTGTCATATTTCCTGATAGTTAAATCATACTCCAACATGGTAGTGATAATTATTAATAGCATTAGAGTCACAATGAACTGAAAAGACCTAACATCGCATATCAGACTTAGGATCCTGGATATTTGATTTGGTGTCACAATATTATAAGAACATGCACTCCTACTTCTGTGTGAGCACCAATGGTAGTTCTGTTATTTTATCACATATGACCCTCTAACAAGAGATTCCCAAAACACCAAAATAGGCAATACCAAGCAATTTTTAAAGGTGATACTGGTAAAATGATAGTAAATGAATTTCCTTGATGAGACAAGAATCCTTTAATTCTCTTAGCAGACTGAATGATTCTCAAAGTCTCATTTAATATTGTCCCAAAATTCCTGCCAAAGGATTTGTAGTGAAGCAAGTTAATTGATTGTGTAATTATTATTTCTATGAGAATATTTATTCTTGACAAAGTCTCAAACAAGAAAGTAAACTGATTGAACAATTATTTATTTTACTACCAGAATTTTTATTTTAACTAAGTCTCAACCAAATTTTCATAACTAATGCATGTTACACTATTCTGAAAAATATCTGACTTTTCTCATAATGTGATATCCTTATTTTTTACTTTCTAAGTCCTTTATTTCCTTGATCATTTTAAATACTTAATGAGCTTATGTCCCTTATTTCCTGGTGTTTGAATACTCCTGTTGGTTACAGCTTACAGCTCTCCTTTGTCAAGCTTTATGTCTTGAAGCTTTTGGAATCTTTTTGAATTCATCACACTTTCCATAGGAATCCAATATGCTGCATGTTGTGGGAATATTGTCCCCTTTCAACTGTTGAGGGTAGGGTCTCCATGGGTTTAGTTAATCTAGACATTCCTGTAATAACTTCTTGGCTTTGAGGTGCCCACATCACATGAGCAATGTGAAACTGGATCTCATGTCCACATGTAGAAAAGGCCTGAAGCCCAAATGCTTGTGAGCTACACTTTGTTCTCAGTGAGAATCCAGGTAGTCTACAATTTTTCTGCAGCATCTTTGGTTTCTCATCAGTGGGCTACACCACTGCTATACAGATTTCCTACAGGAAACCCTATACAGATTTCCAAGACCTTAATTAAGAGTGGAAGCCTTTCCAATCTAGCAGGTCTACTGCGTAGATAAGAGCTCTCTCTCTCATGTAATATTTGCCTATTATTTCTTTCTTCTTTGGAATATGAACTCCCTTCAGGCAGACCTTGCCAGTCTTACCTCTTCTGAGCTAGACGCATTACAAAATTATAAAATTAAAAGAATGAATAAATGAATGAATAAATAAATGAATATTAAGGCAACAGATTTGAGTGCATGCTCTGCTGCTTTTTTATCTAAGGGGTATGTTTACCCCAGATTTAAGCCAGCTTTAATAAGCAATGTGAATGTGGCTATTTCATTCATTATGATACACTGGTAAATAAGACAGTTTTATACGGTAAAGGGCAACTGATACTTCCTTGTGAATAAGAATTGGAGACACTAGCTTCTTGAGAAGAGCAAAACAACATTCTGTAACTACAGAGGCTAACTATTCATCTCACAGCAGGAAGAAGTTACTGCTCTCCTATTTTTAGGTGACCCTAAGAAAAGAAAATGTGTAGCTCTGGCAAATCTATGTTGGCAACTTGCTCCCATTCATGCTATTTCTTTGAGATTCATTCATCTTTAAGAATGTTATGTTCTTGAACTCCTCTCTGCCTTCATGAACAATATATGAACTGCTAATATTTCAGAGATGCTTATTTTCCTGTGTCAGGTCATTCTGTCAGTCGTGCCCTTAGCTACAGTCTTATCCTTTGCTACATACGTATTCAGGTACTTACACATATTTTCCTCAGAGCACTTCAGGATTTATTTCTGAACAAGTAATTGTAATAGTAGAGCCTTTAAATATAATGAATGTGTCTACTTGCATAATTGTTTTCATATAGTCAGTTTGATTTAAAAATCAAGGACATATGTATATCCTTGTTTTGTTTTTAGTGACACATGAGTAAGTACAAAATAACAGAAAATACATGAATACATAAATAATGATATAATTATCGTTTGGACAGTCACCATTCATTTTAAGAGCCCCCCCCCAAAAAAGCATTTTCATTAACTTAGAAGTTTCTTTTGTGTCATTTCCTGCTTCCATTCCATTCTATTCTATCCCAGAAGGAATAATGATCATGAAATTCTGTGTTTAGTATATCCTTATTGTTCTTTATTTTTTAAAATGTTTTTAGTATTTATTTGTTTTTGAGAGAGAGAGAGAGAGAGAGAGAGAGACAGTGCATGAGTCGGGGAGGGGCAAGCAGAGAGAGAGGAAGACACAGAAGCCAAAGTAGGGCTCAGACTCTGAGCTGTCAGCACAGAGGCCGACACAGGGCTTGAACCACAGACTGCGTGATCATGCCCTAAGTCGAAGTCAGGTGCCTAACTGGAACCTCCAGGCGCCCCTGTTCTTTATGTTTTAATTGTATTTGCACATAATCCTATTTACTTGTATCATATACCATGTAATATGTGTGTCATATTATATAAATACACATAAATATCTGTAATATACTGTTTAGTTTGCAATATTCTGCAACTCGCTTCCTTTGTATTATGCTCTTCACTTAAACTTTGGCATGTAGTTATCACTGACTCATTTTCAATGGGTAAAAGTGTTCCATGGTCTCATTTTCTTTTAACTTTGTTGGACATTTGGTTTGTTTCCTGTGTTTTTTAAATTTTTATTTTATCAATGAAGATCAGTTTTTGTACATGTGCCCAGTGAAAGAATTTCTCTATGAAAGATACTTCAAGTGGCAAGCCCTTATTAGATCATAGATGGTGCTACAGAATACTGGTTGACTCCATCCTGAAGTGTCCTAGGCAAGTCGAGGTTGGCTGGTGCTCCTGGGCAGTTGCTTCAAACACCAGCTGCCACCACTCATTCTCCTTAGAGGCTGGCCAGAGTGAAATGGAATAGGATATGTCCATTCATATTTTCCTGCACTCACTAAACACTGTCCTTACTCTAATGTCCTCAGATGCTCTGTGCCTCATCACAAAGTGCTCTAACACCTGGATACCTACTTGAAACACTGATTGCAAAGTGAGCCATTGTCAACCATAGATAAGGTGCTAGAAGCCACTGAGATCTCTGGTTCCTGGTGGCCAAAGTGCATAGCCTATAGCTCCGGATTGGTTAAGAGCAGGGCACTGTGGGGAAACAGGTGGTGTACTTAAATCTCTGGCTTCATCTGTCAGGTAGTTTTGTTTGTTTATGGCTCATAAGCACTTTTACCAGCACAAAAAGCTTGTTACAATTTCCTTCCTGAATATCAGGGCTTCTGCATTATTTTGAAGTAATTGATCTATCAGTAACAGTTCTCTAAAAAGATGAAACCAATAATACACCCAGACATACCTCGGAGATATTTTAGATTTGGTTCTAGAATACCAGAGTGAATGCTGCAATAAACAGAGTTAAATGAATTTTGGGTTTCCCAGCGCACATTAAAATTATTTATACTATACCAAGTCTATTGTGTGCAGTAGCATTATGCCTAAAAACCAATGTATATACCTTAATTAAAAACTACTTTGTTAAAAATGCTATCATATGATCAGCATAACAAATACAATAATGAAAAAATTGAAATATTGCAATTACCAAAGTGTGACACAGAGACATGAAGTGAAGCAAATGCTATTATAAAATGACACCAATAGACCTGCTCATCATGTCATTGCCACAAATTTTCAATTTATAAAAAAATAAATGCATAATCTGTGAAGCACAATAAAGTGAACTACAGTAAAATAAAGTATGCTTATATATGCATATAATGAGATTTCTTAAAAGAAATTAGCTAATGCAAATATGGAGGCTGGTAAGTTTCAAGATATGCAGTTGGCAAGTTGCGGACCCAGGAGAGACAGTGGTAGCCGATGGTATAGATTCAGTTCAGGTCTAAAGGCCTGAGAACCAGAAGAATGATGGTGTAAGTTCTAGATCAAGGGCTGGCACATTCAAGACCCAAGAAGAGGTGATGTCAGCTTGAGTCCGAAGGGAAGGAAAATACTGATATTTCAGCTCAAATAATCAGTCAGAAGGAATTCTCATAGTTGAGGAAGGGTCACACATTTTTGTTCTAGCCAGACCTTCACCTAATTGGATGGGGGCCATTCACATTAGGGAAGACAATCTGCTTTACTCAGCCTACCAAGTTATGTTTATCTCATCCAAAAACATGGTCACAGACACGACCAAAATAATGTGTGGCCAATTATCTGGGCACCTTGTGGCCCAGTCAAATTGACACATAAAATTAACCATCACAATTGACATGAAAAAGAAAAAGTGAATTCAAATTATATTTATATTTTTGCAAGAAGATGCAACTTTATCATTGGAATAAAAGGAAGATCTGAGGTTTTTTTTTTTTTACTCTAACTATAGTTTCAATTTCTATGCATGTTCATTGGTTTTGAGGCATTGATTTCAAACTTTTATTACATGTGTGAGTGAACAAAGTTCTTTGTTTATGCTGACTTTGGAGTATGTAAAGAATTCATTATGCAAGAGTCATGATCAAGAGCTGACATGGCAAGTGCAAGTATAGGGCAAAGTTATATTCATGCAACAGATCAACATTCCCATAAATATTTGGAAAACATATTAGGAAGATTTATGTAAATTTAAAATTAAATTTGCTCCAAAACACTTTATACTTTTAAAATATCAATTATAGGGGCACCTGGGTGGCTCGGTCAGTTAAGTGTCCAACTTCAGCTCAGGTCATGATCTCACAGTCCGTGGGTTTGAGCCCCGCGTCGGGCTCTGTGCTGACAGCTCAGAGCCTGGAGCCTGTTTCGGATTCTGTGTCTCCCTCTCTCTCTGACCCTCCCCTGCTCTCTCTCTCTCTCTCTCTCTCCCTCTGTGTCTCTCTCTCAGAAATAAATTTTTTAAAAAATAAAATAAGGTATCAACTATAAACAAAAAAGGAGTATCTAATGAACTTTTAAAAATCTAAGCCTCATTATGGATGCTCTCATGATGCCAAAAATTTACTCTAGATGTGCCATATGTATATTTTCATTGTTTATGTGTGTCATCCTTTGAACATTCTGGAAAGCACTGCTCTGAGTATGTATTTAGATATAGAAATTCTATGTTACATGGCATGAGCATAATCTTTACTAGATGGTGCCTAATTGTTTTCCAGTTTACATTACAAATAGCAAAGTACAAGTGTTCTTGTTCCAAATCCTTGCCAGCACTTGACATTTTCACGTTTTTAATTTTGGCATCTTGAAAGTGTGCTTTTTAAATCTGCATCTCCCTAGTTACCAATAAGTTTAATCATCTTGTATTAACCACACTTGCTAAGCATCCATCTAAATATTTTGCTGACTTTTATGGCTTATCTTTTTTTATTTTTATTGATGTAGTTGTTTATCTTGGATAATAATCTTCTGTAAATTATTTGCATTTGTAACCATCTTTACCCAGTATGTTAGTTGATTCTCTTTCTAATACCTTAATGAGTAGTTTTTAAAATTTCAATGTATAAATCATTTCCCTTATGTTTCATGTTCTTATTTTTTGCTTAAGATATTTTTTCTTGTGCTGAGATTATTATTATTCTATATATCTTCTAAAAGTTTTATAGTTTTGTTCACATTTAGGCTTTCATCCATCATGAATTTGAGTGAGTAGGTAGGGTTCGATTTATTTTGGCATGCAAGAAAAATATTTTCATCACTAATCTATAGTATAATTCCTTCATTAGTCAAATTTCTATATATTTAGAGCACTGTTTGGAGACTCCTCAGTCCATTAATAAATGTTTATGTCTCTACACATACTCCACAGTGTTCACTGCTATAGCATTAAAAGAATTCTAAGAATGTAGGGATTTTCACTGCAATTGCATTGATTCTGTTTGGTAAACAGATCTTTCAGCATTGATTTTTCAGTGTATGAACCTGTATCTCTTCATTATTTAGGCATTTTTGAATGCCCTTTAGTAAAATCTCTTTTTTTTCATAGCTCTTGAAAATGTTTTTAGATTTGTTTCTATTTTACATTTTTATGATAATGTAAATGATATATTTTTATGATTATATTTTCTACCTATTTGTTGTTGAGGTAGAGAAATTCAGGCGATTCCTGTAGAAAGATAATGTATTCAGCAACCTTGTTATACTCTCCTATAAATGCTAAAAATTATCTATAGATTATTTAGGGTATTTTATACAAAATTCATATCATCTAAAATAATGAGAGTTGTGATTCTTCCATTCTAAACTGTATCTGTTTTGTTCTAATTTTCCCCTATTCTCTTTCATGATGTCTTGCTTCCTGGTGTGTGTGTGTGTGTGAGAGAGAGAGAGAGAGAGAGAGATTGAGAGAGAGAGAGAGAGAGAGATTTGTGATGGTGACCTCTTGTTTTGGGAAACCTTAATATGTAAAACATTTTGAGGCCCGTGTGAAGGAGAGTTGCTTTGGGAAAGAGATTGTACTTTTTTTCCTACTAAGCACTTCAAGTTAATTTAAATTTTTAATTTGAAATATATTCAATATGAAGCTAAGGTGAATTTGGACTAAAAATCCACCTGAGAATCATATAATAAATATTCTAAGGTTTTGTACTTCTTCTGCTCAACAGCAGAGTTTGAGACAGACCATTTTTCTTGTAGTCTTCCAAAGTTGGCTGTTTAATTCTAGCTGACTCAGAATTATATAGAGAGAATAGCCCTATTTCACGGAGGAATCCCAGCTTTGTGTAAAGAGTTTCTTAGTAGACCTACCATCCTGGGGGGCCTTGGGCATTGTCTTCTGTCTGTTAAGACCTAAGGTCAATGCCATCTTCATGCAAACATCAACATCAGTGCTCAGCTTCCCATCTTGGGTTTCTATTATTAGTCTTAGGCCTTTGAGTATTTCTTGCTAAGTTTCTAGCTTATTGATACATTGGAGATATTTTAAAATATCATACCTAGCATTTTTAGATGTAACTTTTTAGTTTTGGAGGGAATTAGGAGATTAATCAGTGTAGCCATAAAAACAGAAACAGGATGATAAAGATTTTTCTCAGCACTATTCTTATTTGCCCTTTATCATACACATTTACTTCAGCTTTCAAATAGCTACCCTGATCTCTAGAAGAAATTATTATTACTTCAAGCACATAAGTTGACAGAATTGGCTGCTTTTGGAACAAGGAATGAAAGTTGAGATAGGTAGGATTCTGAGATGGCCCCTTTGTGTCCCCTTATTGCCCATGCTCTGTATTACCCTCCACTCCCTGAGTGAGGATAAGACTATGAATATGATAGACTTAATTCCCATGACTAAGTCACACTATATGACAAAGGTAGAGATTTTGCAAATGTAATTAAGGTCCCAAGTCAATTGACTTTGAGTTAATTTTTTTTAATGTTTTTTTATTATTTATTTCTAGGAGAGAGAGAGAGACAGCGCGAGCAGGGGAGGGTCAGAGAGAGGGAGACACAGACTCTGAAACAGGTTCCAGGCTCTGAGCTGGCAGTCAGCACAGAGCCCGACGCGGGGCTCGAACCCATGAACCGCGAGATCATGACCTAAGCGAAAGTCGGACGCTTAACCGACTAAGCCACCCAAGCGCCCTGACTTTGAGTTAATTAAAAGGGATATTATTCTGGGTGAGTTTGACCTAATCATGTGACCCCTTAAGAGGGTATGGCCCCTTCCTGAGAAAAGTAATTTAAAGTATGAGATGCAATGCTTTGCTTGTCTTGAAGGAGCAAATTACCATGTTGTGGGTAGATCCATATGGGAAGAACCTGATCACAATCTCTAAATGTTGAGGATAATCCTTGAGGGTCAGCCACCGAGACAGCAGATCCTCCATTGTACAACCACAGGAAACAAACTCTGCCCAAACCTGAGAAGGCTTGGAAATAGATCTCTTCCTACGCAACTCTCCAAAGTGAGGATGAAGCTATCTGACACTTTGACTTAATCTTAGGAGACACTAAGCAGAGGACCCGCTAAAATACTAGACTTATGATGCATGGAAACAGTGATGTAATCGTTCATGTTGTTATAAGCTTCTAACTGTGCAGTGATTTGTTATACAACATGAGAGACGTAATACAGAAACAATCACACCTAAAGTGTCAGCAGCCACAACTTTTTCCTTTGTCTTCCAACATCTAACATCCCATTTCCTTCTTTTTGGAGAAGAAGGACTCTCTCACCACTATCCTTTAGTACCGAAAGTAAAATTATAGACCAAAATCTTCCCCGGTTTTCTTTTTCAACAGGAGAATAGGGATGATTTGGGGGGAAAAACAGTATCTGACTTTATAAATTTAGACCAAGTCTTCAAATTAGTATAATAGCTTAGAGAAAGCTTATTTTGTTTTATTCACAAGGCATTCTTAGCATTTTTAAATATGGGAAAATGCTAGGTAGAAAACAACAGTCATATTTTTAAAATAAAAATATAAAAATGAAGGAAAAAACTTAAAACCTATAAAAACTAATTAAGATAATATAATGATGCTGGTTTATGTCATCACTTTATTGTAGGGAGTATGATGGGTGTCTAGGGAATATCCTGGTGACTCATTCAGTACAATAAAGAAGCACCCAGTTTCTTCTCATAAAATATCATTATTTTAAAATGCTGTGTAGAGAGCCTCAACACTTTGCAAAGTGGTGTAATTTTGTTTTCAAACTCACAGGAAAATATGCATGTAAATTAAGAGTTGTACTTTGATATAGAGAATTATTTTTGACCATTAGGAACTATCAACATGAGTTTTCAAAAATAAGGTCTTCTGTCTTGAATGTCTTATAAAAGTATACTACCCCAAGACTTATCCTTACTTGTTTCCCTTCATCAAAAGGATCTGAGGAATTGGTTTATACTCAAGTGCAATTTCATTTTGGCTAAAAGCCAGACTCGAGCCAGACAGACAAAGTTTGGTATCACATTTGAACCAGATTAAGCAACATAATCATGTCCTATGCCACCTGATCATTTGTTAGCTCTCAAAAGTATAGTAATTCTAAGTTTCAGTTGATTACTACAGGGAAAGTAGTGTATTAGAATCATCACAGGATGACTACTCAGCCAAATCATTTGTTTCTTCCTACCCTATAGAGTTATATGTGTCATAAAAGGCCTGTGGATCCAGGGCTAAGCTGAGGCAAGAAAAATGACTGTGACAGTCTTAGCAGAAATACAAATTATAGCCCAGGGAACCAGCGCTGACACGAGGAAAAAGCTGACCACTCATTCTTTCCACTGCGTGCACAGACAAGGGTTTGCAGAGCCTCTAGTCATCAAATTGCTATGTTTTCCTATTAAGAAAGAAAAAAAATACACCTAAAGCAAGCAAAGGAAGCAGCATTCATTGATAAACTAGCTATCATGGAATGGGGAAGATTTCCGATATCTGACCAATGCTACGAAGAGTTGGTTGTTAGTTAGTGTCAATGTCACACTGATCAGAGTTCTTACCAATTCCTCTGAGCATGACAGAATGAAAAGAGAAGGTTGAAGCAGCATGCTCTAGCCCCACCCCATGCTCTCCCAGACATTTCTGTTCTCATCTAGCATGCTGTCTGGTCTACTCTGTCAATGGTGATCTATGCCCAGCAGATTTTGACGGCTTGTTTGCTGTCCAGTGCAATCCAAGGTAGCCCTTATGTACAGCAATTAACACACAACGCACAGTTTTGGCTGCTGCAGAATCACTGAAAAAATGGGGCAGAATCTTTTCCTCAAAGATCTTAGCCCACAGCAAATGTGTATGATTTTTCCTTTTCTTTAAATGTTTTATTTTTGAGAAGAGAAAGTGTACACATGTGAGTTGGGGGGGGTACAGGGAGAGGGGAGCAGAGGATCTGAAGTGGGTTCTGTACTGACAGCAGCAAGCCTGATGCAGGGCTTGAACTCACAAATGGTGAGATTATGACCCTAGAAAAGTTGTATGCTCAACCCACTAAGCCACCCAGGCACATTTTTTTTTTTTTTTTTTTTTTTTGCATATGAGTTTTCTGATAAGAGCCCTGGACCTCACTCCTACTCATTGTTGACCAGTTCTACCTTAATCCAACCTCTTTATGTGGTTTCATTTTCTTGATCCTGCACCACCAACTAGAGTCCTGCTTTTTGTCCCAGCACCTCTCATTTTGGACTTTGCATTTCTAGTATTTGACCCTCATTATCCAGTCAACTAGTCTGCTGCTCTTATTCTGAGTATCTGGGGTTGTTTCCAGTAGGAGTGTACACATCCAGGTCTGGTGCTACAGATTACAGCACTTGGCCAGTGTCTGAGATATTCTATTCCTTTTTTTTTCACCATTTGTAAATTCATGTAAGAAATTCATCTTTCTAAATGTCTCCCTGAAGACTTCTCTGGAGATATCATCCTGTTAGTAGAGACTGATCAAAGGGTGCAACACAGTCTCTAAATCCAGAGAAGCTGGTTAGACAGGGTGCGACTGAAGGCAGGGGAGAATATGAGCTTTGGTTTGGACAGAACAGGACATGAATCCCAATACTGCCACTACCTAGTTATATCTTGCTGGGAAAATTGCTTAATATTACGGAAGCTCAGTTTTCTTGTTTATAAAAGGAGGAAAATATTCTTATTGTGCAGAATCATGGAGAGTATTAGAATAGGATTAGGCATAGCAATTCCTTTTTAAATTGTAGCTGAACAATACAGAAAAAGGAACAAAATGATATACAGCTAAAACCACAAAGTTTGTTTTCTTATATTCCTGAAAAAAAAATGGCTTTAAGGGCAACAAAATGCTAATGCCAAACAGGTACAAATATTGCTAACACAAATTATGTTTGTCCCCTCTCAGGGTGGAACTGCAGACAAACCATCTAAGGACTCTGATAGCAGCTCTGAAATTCTTCTGAGCAGACAATAGATATCTTAAATACATGTGCATTTAATAGTTCCTAGCGTATTCATATCCTGTAGTTCATACTCTAGTCATAAGATAGTTCCTAAGATCAGCATTCAGAACTTACTCTTATTTTACAAAAAATTCATCAGGCTTAGCTTTCTAATTTCCCAGTTCATAGCATATTAGAAATAATAAATTAAGTGAGAAGAAAAAGTCTGGATGGAAAGAAAGGAACTGACAATTTTGTTATCCAATAATTCATTCATTCCTTGAGGGTTCAGTACAGAAGATATTTTATGTGGGATTTAGTGTTTAAAAACTAATCTTTAGCCTTACATTTTATAAATGTTATCATGCTATATACATATAGTATGGCATGATTATATCTTGGAATTCTAAATATTAAACCCCACCCAAAGAATGAAGACATGTCAACAAGTTTTTTAAACAAGAGAAGAACTAATATAAATGATGTGACATTTTGTTTTTATCTTAAACAAAAAATGTATCTTTCTGAGAGCCTGTTTGTGCCAAATGGAACAATATGTTAAGTAAGGTCATCTTTTCAATGTCTCTCAGGATTTTTCTTCAACAATGTGAGAGCTGGCTTTATTTTCTTACAAATGTTTGTTTTAAAAATAGTCGGTTTTAAAGTCCTTTCATAAACAAGACAATTTAAAATATCCACTCAGGATTAGAGTAAATTGCTACCAAACAAGATAATCATTTTTAATATTTATGTAATGTGGTACTATGCCAGGGACTACATCAAAATTAGTCAAATTTCTTAGTTTGGATAGCCTCACATGACCGAGAAATGATAATGCCCTTTATTCAGGTTAGATTTTAAACTTCCCCATGTCATATCAAGCCTTTCTAACCAAGATCCACTCTTAATTCCAGGTACTGTCACAGCTAGAGCACTTAACATTTTGCCTTAGAACTTGATTTGGCCACTCTCCATTATTGAACTTAGTTTTTTGAAATTGGATGCCTGCCTTTTCCCACACCTGACAGGCCTACCTAGCTGGCTGGGCAGCCAAGCCTACATCATTTATAATAATATAATTATGCAAATTTAGAAAGGATAGCAGCATTTAAAAAGGTGTTCGACAGTCATTTGGGAGTGATTACTGACTAGAAAATAAGTATTGGAGTGTCCATGTATCATAAAGCCAATTTAGAAATGATCACTGATTAGAAATCCAACATAAAGAATCCAATGGGTTTTTTAATTTAAAAAAATTTTTTTAATGTTTATTTATATTTGAGAGGCAGAGATAGACAGAGAAGTCATGGGGGTGGTGCAGAGAGAGAGGGAGACACAGAATCTGAAGCAAGCTCCAGGCTCTGAGGTATCAACTCAGGACCCAATGTGGGGCTCAAACCCACAAACTGAGAGATGATGACCTGAGCTGAAGTCAGACACTCGACCGACTAAGTCACCCAGGTGCCCCAAGAATCCAATGGGTTTTTATTAAAATGGAACTTAGAAATTACTGACTCCATGACTGAAGGATTCTTGAGTGGGTTCAGCCACTAGGAATTAAAACAAGCTTGTGTGACATAGTCTTATGCATTACGTGACAAAAGACTACAGCATCCATTAGAACAAAATCACCTATTTTATAATCATTAATTAAAATAAAACTTAATGTTCCTGAATGAATAAAATATGATTTTTATTCATACTTCAATAGGAAACACTTCAAAGAGGGTACAGTAACAAAAATTAGTAAGCCAATGTACATGAAAGCAGGTACCACAGTGTCTGTAAAATGTGCAAACCTATCAACATAAAAGATAACAAAAATTTGAGTATGTATACTTGTATATATGTTATACATTTAAAAGGTACAACTTATAAGATAATTTTGGGGGCGCCTGGGTGGCTCAGTTGGTTAAGCATCCGACTTTGGCTCAGGTCATGATCTCACGGTTTGTGGGTTCAAGCCCTGCGTCGGGCTCTGTGCTGACAGCTCAGAGCCTAGAGGCTGGTTCAGATTCTGGGTCTCCCTCTCTCTCTGACCCTCCCCTGCTCACGCTCTCTCTCTCTCTCTTTCAGAAATAAATAAAATATTTTTAAAAAGATAATTTTACTATATATTTATATATATGTGTATATTTACCTTAGGATAGGTATTAATTTCCTAGAGCATAACAAAGTCCCACAGGTTAGTTAGCACAAAACAATGTGCTATTCTCTCATAGTTCTGGAGACTAAAAATCTGAAATCCAGGGGTTGGCAGGGCCCTGCTCTGATGGCTCTAAGGGAAAATATGTTCTGTGCCTTCCTCTTAACTTCTGGTGTTGCTGGCAATCTTTGGCATCCCTTGATTTGTAAATGCAGTACTCCAAGCTCTATCCCTCCATTCATACATAATGTTCTCCCTGTGTGTGTCTTCACAAGACATTCTCTCACCTCTGTGTGTTTGCTTCTGTGTCTCCTCTTTTCTTATAAGGACTCCAGTCACACTGGATTTGGGACCCACCCTACTTTCATTTGAACTTGTCTTAACGTAGATCTTAATCATACATGCAAAGAGTTTGCAGTAACTTCACATTTGCAGGTAACAGGTGTACAAACTTCAACATATCTTTTTGGAGGATCCAATTCAACCTCAAACAGTATGTATGTATGTGTATATGTATGTGTGTGTGTGGATATACACATACAATTATATATTTGTATATAAGATTTTATATATAAATAATAGATATGATACATAATAAATATATAGCATAGAATATAATATGTCATATAACACAATAAATATGCAACATATTATGTACTATATAACACACGGTATATAAAATTTATATATATAAATATAAATTACTAGTATATATTTACTGCTTTACAATATTTATATGTCACAATCTATACTTATAAAATATTTCAAAGCACATTCAAAATTAACATAAAGTATCATGGGTAATTAAAATAGGTGAGGTCATAAAAATGTTTGGCTTTGATCTGACTTTCCTCCTTATTGGTACAGTCCTTCTTCCACAATTCTCTGCACTTACACAAGTACCTATAGGCTCCATTTCCATGCCTGCCTCACTCCACTCATACTGCTTGCAAACATAAACACAGGGCCCCCAGTTTAGTAATGTAAAAGTCTTCCTTTTAGCCTTCAGAACCTGTATATATAAAATCCTGTCTCTTCATTTCTACACATCTCATATACCTGTTTAATTAGTTCATTGTTGGCATATTTCATTTCTGAACCTCTACTTGTAAGTTAAGGAAGACATCTGCCTAAGGGGCACCTAGGTGGCTCAGTCAGTTGGGCATCCAACTCTTGATTTGGACTCAGGTCATGCATGATTCCAGGGTTGTGGGATCGAGCTCCGCATCCGGTTTCTTGCTTACCATGGAGACTGCTTGGGATTCTCCCTTTCCCTCTCTCCCTCCCCCCTCTTGCTTTCTGTCTCTTAAAAAAAAAATGGGGCACCTAAGTGGCTCAGTTGGCTAAGCTTCCAACTTTGGCTCAGGTCATTATCTCATGGTTATGGAGTCTGAGACCAGTGTCAGGCTCTGTGCTGACAGCTCAGAGCCTGGAGCCTGCTTTGAATTCTGTGACTCCCCCTCTCTCTGTCCCTCCCTTGCTCACGTGCTCTCTCTTTCAAAACTAAATATTTAAAAAAAAAATTTTAAATGATGTCTGCTGGGTGGTTTTACACGGCAGCTTTCTGCTCCTTGTCCTACGGATCCATGCTCAATCTGGCCCAACTGACCCATTTGCTACAATCTTTCTTCAATCCAAGTGTGAAATGTATACATTGTCTACTATGAAAGCAATGAAAGTGGAGAAAACATTTTTAATCAGAGTTAAATTTCTATTTAAAGGAACAACTCATTGATAATAAATTTCTTGAAAGTGAAATGTTGCCTTAACCCTCATGTATTACAATGACTATTTTACCTGCTCTTAATATGCCAATAAAAAGTTTAACAATACCTTTCCAGCAATATATGTAAGATGTGTGTGTGCTTGTATGTATAATTTTACAACTTTTTTCAATTCCTCTTTTTCACAATGATCTACTTATTTTGAAACCTGGAAGTGTTTTAAGTACATCTTACTGCAAAAGCAAACAATAAATAAATAAAGTGCATTAATAAAAGAAATATTGCTTAAAGGTATAGGTATAGGGAACTTTTTCCAAATTTAAGCCTGGAAAAGTATATCCTCTGATTCAGACATATTTATTTTATTCTCAAAATTTTTTAAAATATATATTTGGTGTAATATGAGTCTATGGTAAGGCTGGAATTATGCAAGCAATAATGTTTTGGTCTCCATAATCCTCAGGAAACTGTTAAATGGATTGTGACTTCTATTTACTAAATAATAAGGATATGTCTAATTATGCAGTGATTAGGAGTAATGATTATTGGTAACTTCATTTATTGGCCTAATATTTTAAGTCAAATTTTTTTCCCATATTTCATACAGGAAAACAAAAACTGCTTTGTATAATAGTAAACAAAAAAATATAAAAAAACATAATTAGGAAATTTGGCTCTAAAAACTATTTAAAAATGCTTTGAAAATATTGGAATTAAAAAAACCAGACAGAATAGAAACAGCAAAAAAAAAAAAAAAAAGCCAATGCATGTATTTTAAGTGAAAGCCCAAATTTTGATCAATGGAGAAATACTGAATATTTTATAAAAATATTGAGAAAATTAGATAGCCAAAAGGAAAACAATAAACAGAGTGAACTAGTATACTAAGCTATACCAAAATAAATTCCACCGGGCCAGTGATATGTTTTGGGCTTTTAATCTTTTCCTCTAATTTACATAAAGGAAAATTACTTTGTGGTAAACAGTTTGATGGGCTTCGATAAATGCAGACACATGTAACCCCATGTAAGTTCACTACCACAGTCAAGAATCCTGTCACCTTCAAAGATGTCCAGTTTGTAACCCCTGAAAACCACTAATCTGTTCTTTATGTGCATCATTTCATCTTTCCCAGAAGGTCATATACATAGAGTCAGAGAATATGCTGCCTTGTGAGTGTAGAGTCATTGCTTGAACAGAACGTACTGGAGATTCACTGCATCTATAAATAATTCATTCTTTTTATCACTGAGTAGTATTCTACTGAGTGATTATAGCTTAGTCTGTTTACCATTTCAGGAGCTGAAGAACATTTGGGTTGTTTACAAGCTTTTTTTTTGTCATTAAAAGTTTTGTATGACTTCACTCATACATGGAATTTAAGAAACAAAACATATGAACATAGGGAGGGAAAAAAATGAGGCAAAGCAAGAAACAGACTCTTAACTACAGAAAGCAAACTGATGGCTACCAGAGGGGAGGTGGGCAGGGGACAGGTTAAATAGGTGATGGGGATTAAGAAGGGCACTCCTGAAGAGCACTGAGTATTGTATGTAAGTGAAGAATCACCATATTCTACACCTGAAACTGATATTACATTCTATATTAATTAACTGGAAATTAAATAAAAACTTGAAAAAAGTTTTAATTTTCCACTTAGTTTTCTAACTTAGCTTTCTCTACTCTCTTAAACTTTTCAGTTCAATAATTAGTTCTCAATATTTAAAAAATAGCCACAAGTTGCTCATTTTGGTATCTGTTGGTGTTCCAGACATCACCATGATATGGATCATGCTAAAATATATTGGTCAAGCCTCCTGCCGTCTCTAGGTCAGTAACAACAGAGTCAGTAAGCTCTTCGCTCTTTCTAGTCACTTGATTATTCATCTCCTTTACTTGAAACTTCATGCCTATTCATTAGTGACTCTCCAATTCCTCTTCTACTTCACTTTCAGCAACATTAGTCTACTCTGACTTTATCCGATTATTTTAGATACCTCAAATAAGTGGAATTATGCAGTATTTGTCTTTGTGTGATTGGCTTAACACTTAGCATAATGTCCTCAAGTTTCATCCATGTTGTCACATATAACAGAATATGCTTCTTTTCAAAGGCTACACAGTATTTTGCTGTGTGTATATAGCACATTCTCTTTATCCATTTATCTGGCAATGGAGATTTAATTTGTTTTCACATTTTGGCTATTGTGGTTGTGATTTTCATTTCCTGATAATTAGTTATGTTGAGCAGCAGTTTTTCATATGCCTACTGGCCATGTGTATGTCTTTGGAGAAGTGTCTGTTCAAACTCTTTACCTATTTTTTAAATCACACTATTACGTTTTTCCACTATTGAATTGTAAGGAGTTCCTTATATATTTTGAATATCACCCCTTATCAGACTTATGATTTGTACATATTTTCTCTCATTCCATACTTTGCCTTTTCATTCTGTGAATTATTTCCTTTATGGTTTGATATAATCTACTTCCTTAGTTTTGCTCTTGTTGCCTGTGCCTTTATAAAGTGCCACATTCATGAAGTCACTGTGAAGAACAATGTCATGAGGCTTTTCCCCTATGTTTTTTCCCCAAAAGTTTTATAGTGATCAGGTCTTAACATTTAACTCCCCAATCTATTTTAAGTTGTATGTAAAGACATGATTCCAATTTCATTTTTTACATGTGAACATCCATTTCTCCCAATCATTTGTTAAAGAGACTATTAGTTCTCTGCCGTGTATTGTTGGCGTTTTATCAAAGATGAGTTGACCATATATGCGTGGATTTGTTTCTGGCCTTTCTATTCTCTTCTATTCATTTATATGTATGTCTTCATGCCAGTACCATACTTTTGTATCTTCTACATGGTTTTTAGTAACAATCAATGGGGAGACTGGGTATGGTGATCTCACTTCGTCTTGGGTGTCAATATGAATCTCTGGTAAGTAATCCAATTTAAAAAAAGATACCACAAAAACACTAGAGGAAAATGTAGGAGAATATACTTTGTAAGAACAGGAGAGAAACCATTTCTAAGTGACAGTGAAAACTTGATATTATAATGAAAAGATAACTTGACTTTATAAAACTTAAGAGGACCATGGGTAAGAAGAAGGGGAAAAATAGTTGGGGAGAGGGAGGGAGGCAAACCATGAGAGACTCTTGAATGCTGAGAACAAACTGAGGGCTGATGGGGGTGGGAGAAGGAGAAGGGGGGGTGATGGCATGGAGGAGGGCGCTTGTGGGGATGAGCACTGGGTGTTATATGGAAACCAACTTGACAATAAACTATTAAAAAAATTTAAAAAAATAAAAAAATAAAATACCTATATGACAAAAAGAGTATACACAAAGCTAGGAGAGAAAAGCAAAAGGGCCAAAAATATTTGCCTATGGCAGATAGTTAATGTCTTTCATCATTAAAGAGCTCTTGTAAATTAATGTGTAAAAGGCAAGAATTCAGCAGAGGTCAAGAGCAGACAGTTCATAGCGAGAAGACATTTTAAACCTATATAGTTGCCCAGCCTCACCTAAAATTAATGAAATGTAAATTAAAACAAAATATGTCATTTTTCTTCAGAGAAGCAAATAGAAAACTTCTGGTTATATTCTGTTATTGGCAAGAGGCACTCATACACTGTTAATGCCCATATTAATTGGTATTCTATCAGTGGGACAGAATCTACGTTATCACAGGCATTAGAATGTAATGTTTACAAATTTATTTCACACATATTAACTAAATTTATCTCCTCAACATCCATGAGAGTCAGTTATTTTATATATCCATCTTAAAAATAAAACTGAAGCTCAAAGAGAGACCATGTCAAGTTATGTCAGATGACTAGTAAATGGCACATCCAGGTTTAAAGCCCATGCCTTTGGATTTCAAGATCAGTTATATTTCCATTAATCAGAGCTGACTTACCTTGAAACACAAGGGTTTTGTACAGCAAGGTGTGTCACTATTTCATACAATGAATATGAAAGATGCTACAATTTATTAACATGAAGACAGGTAATGTACTGATATCATCTCTATTCCTGAGTTGGTAGAATTGCTACAGCAAGGAAAGTATTAAGTAGGCAAGGAAACATTAGGTACATTTTTCTTTTTCCTTGAAGAAGTGTTTCTATTTGTGTGTATTTTTATTTGTTATAAGGATATGTTTCTAAGTATATTGTTTGGAAGCTTTGGGTTAATAATTCTTATTTAGGTGTTTCAATGAATAGGCTCCGTGGAAATACTTTATTACCATGATAAATGATTAGTTTAAATAAAATACGTGGAAAAAGTAAGTGTAGTTTTGAAATAATTTATTATCTGGCACTGAACAAGCTTTTGAGAGATAATTATTTTCAGTTGCTGAAGTTTACTGCAATTTTCACATGAAAGCATTTCCTCACCCATTTCCTTGTGTTACTGAAGGCACATTATGAAATCCATAATATATTGGAAGCTTGCAATTTGGAATTCATTTGATTTAACTGATAAGAATCTTTTTCATTTCATAAAACATAACTTCACTCAGAAATATAAAACTCTTCTGCTGTATTAAACAGTAAAAAACAGGACAGCAATGTTAATTGACTTTTGGACTGTGAATGTTTAAAGCAGCCTCTTCCTCATTATTTTTCCATTAGACTTTGCTTGAAATTCTCCAAAAAATCAAGGTATTTATCCTGATTTGTAATACTATGTAATATATTTTGATTACTATTTTAGCAATTTTAGAAGTTCTCTGTATTATAAAAGGCATGCTAAATCCATTCCAGAATATGTTTGGGCTGAATGGCCATTAAACATTTGTTCACTATTTAATGAGGATCTTCAAGTCAAAAGTATAAGATAGGATGTTTAGTTACATTGTGGTAAATGGGAAAGGACGTTTGTGAGCTAATCCTATTTAACTTTGGACCCTAACTTCTTTGTTTTGCTGTCTCTCCTTTTGTGAGTACTAGTTCATGATGTGAACCCTGTAGTCAAGCCTTCTTTAACAACCACCTACCTGTGTAATTTGGGGAAAACTACTTGGCTTCTCTGCACTTCAGTTCTCTCATGTGTAAAATAATGTAATCCTTAAACACATAGAGTTGTAATAGTTAAATGAGATAACCAAGAGAATGTCTAGTCCAGTGCCTGGAACATAAATATTCAATAATCATTAATTTTCTTTTCTTCTCGCTCCTTTACCTCTCTGTCTGTAGTGGGGGCTTGTTGTGGACCCTGTGATATGCCTGGATTCCCACTTAAGGAAGGACTTATTGTCCCAGCTGCTGGGGGTGCTGCTGGCAATTGGCCGGCAGCATTGGCCCCTTCAAGGATTGCCTGAACTTTTGTTGGCTGCTTTAAGTGAAGTCACACCCTTCCCAGGACAGTCTACAGAAATGAAGGGTCAATCCTTGGAGCAAGAGGCCTGGTTACATCCACGCAAATCCTAACACCTCTGAAAGGTCATATAGCTTCAGAGTTTTTCTGGGTGTCTCTAAAGCTATCATTAAGTCTGATTTCCAGTTCAACTTCTCCCTCTGCCCATTGTTGCTTCCTTTCCCCTCTTTCCAGAGAGATTGATCCTAGGGACACTTTGATAAATATCTTTCAGTTAAACTCCATCTCAGTTTGCTCTCCAGAGAAACTGCAACCTGGTTTCACTCAGCATTTTGTTGAGTCTTCTGTGAACATTCTTTTCAGAGCATAGCCAAGGATACTCACTCTACTCCCTCATTTGATTTGCCCTACCTGCTCCACACCATTGCCAGCGTGCTCCCAGCCCAGGTGAGAGAAGACTCAGCAATCAAGGGAGTGCATGGACTCCTGATAAAAAGACCTGGGCTTTAGTAGTAATTATATCTCTTGGGCTGGAAAACTTTGAGGCTGGTTAGATTCTTTCATTCTATAGATATGAACTAAAAAGACCTTAAGACATTGGTATTAAAATCAAAGTAATATCAGTGTTATTTTTTGTCCAGAACTAGGCTTTTTTAAAATACCATGATCTTATTTGAACAAAACAAAACGTTTAGTACCAATGTTATACTGTCAACCATTCATTCCTACAACTATTATTAACAAAACCAATGATAGTAATAACAATATGTAAAATTTAAAACAGCTTATTAGAGTTTGGAAAATTCAACATATAAAAATAATATAGAAAGGTTAAGAGTATTACCTCAATACTATGTATAAAAACTTAATGGTTCATAGAAGTTCACAGAGCTAATTGGTAAAATTGAGGCTGAATTTAGGCTTCTGACATTAGACTTTCTAGCTCTTCTCTCACATTGTGGTAAGGCCCATATCACTTTAGTTTAAGAGCATAAACACAACATAAAGAGTCCTAAACTTTCATATTAGGCTACCATATATTAGAATAATGTATATTATTCTAGAAGTGTTTGTCCATAGTACAGTTTTGCAGCATAGCATGCTAGGCTGAAAGAGCTGAACTTGTCGGCACATAACAATGAGGGAATTATCTTATTAACATACATACACTGACAATAATATTAACCCCGATTACTTCAGAGACATTCTTGCACAGATGGGTAATGTGGCTTCCCTCCCCACAAAGAGGAAATCAAAAGAGCATATGATAGAGCCACAGTATGGGAAGAAATTTACCTGCATGTTCTAAATAAGGAGACCTTGCCAGGCTGAAAATGGACGCTTGGAATTAGAGACTGGGTTTCTTTGTTTCACCATGTGCTGACCTCTGGATACAGAACATAAGGAGGCTGCATAGTGATTTGAATGGCAAATGCTTTATAGATTGTTCTACGTTTAAAAGTCACACAGCACACATTGTCAAATAACATAACGACCTGATGTACTTCGTGATTATTTGCTCTTTGTTAAGAGCTTTTCATGATTATTTAGTTGACATACATCAGATATCTTATCTGGCGTATGTTTAACATTAATAAGAAAAGCATGCAAGACTTGCATTTCATTCACATAAATCATTTTGATCACATAAACCATTTTCTCAACATTACCAATTAGCCATTCATGTTGTTTGCTGTGATTCATTTGCACGATATCAAGAGAGTCCAAGGTATTGAATAAAAAAATATTTTGTTCAAAATCAATGAAAACAGTTCTTTACTGTTTAATTTAAAAATGGAAATGTATAAAGCCAGATTGGTAAAGGAAAATTTCACTTCAGCGTGCCTATTGATAGATGATAGATGATAGCAGGTGTTAATCCTAACAGAGATTGTTCTTATTGTCATTGTCCCATGTGCAAGCACATGCAAAAATTGTCATCTGCTGGGTCTGGGCTGCGAACTTCTCTGGTGTGCATCACAAGGCACAATGATAGCTAAAGCACAATGATGCAATAATAAATCCCCCCTGAAAGAACAATTTGGCATTTCCTTGAGTTTGAGGTGTGAACCTGCTTTGTTTTGAAATCTATGGTAATAGAGAATTCCTTTATAAAATCTTATGCAATTTCACGGTTCTATGAAACCTCTCCAACCTATACAAACAAGGAGCAAAATTTCATCAAACTGAATACATTTATATGTTCCTTCCATAAGAGGAAACAATGAAATATTTTTGTTATTTTGGGTCTTCCTGGCATATCTAATTTATAATTCTCTGTGTTCTAATTTATTAGCTTTTTATATTCTTATTTTATCCTACAATTAAAATATATTTTCTTATCTATTTTCTACCTTCTTCGTTGAGCTAAATTCACTTGTTTTCTTTTCATGTAATAAAAACATGACTACACATTTTTCCTCTGAATAAATTCTGCATTTTTATTTCATAAACTTAATATGTATGCTCTTAATATTTACCTTTTCTATGTATTCCACATTGCAATTGTTTTTGCCTTTGAATCTAGTTTTCTCAAGAAAAAAAATTAAATTTTCAGTGGTTGGATGATTTTTCACTTAAGTTTTATTATTTTAACTTTATAAAATTGTGAAAATGATCTTTGTCTAGTTTGGAGATACTCTTCTTGTTTTATATATTTATAAATATGACTGGCTAAAATTCACACTCTGTGTATCCCATCATGTGTCTTTGTTTCCAGGATACATACCTATTAAGTTATCAATTAAAATATTCAGAACCTTGGGTCACCTGGGTGGCTCAGTTGGTTAAGCATCTGACTTCAGCTCAGGTTTGATCTCATGGTTCATGGGCTTGAGCCTGCATCAGGCTATTTGCTGACAGCCTAGAGCCTGGAGCCTGCTTTGGATTCTGTTTCCCTCTCTCTCTCTGCTCATTCCCCACTCATGCTCTGTCTCTCTCTCAAAAATAAATAAACATTTAAAAAATTTAGAACTCCTCTATATTGCTGAACTTTTATCTACTAGGGTCAATACAAACTAAGAAGAGAATAATTAAAAAAACTTTCGTTAATGTTGTTTTTACTAAATTCTTCTTGTATTTTTAGTAGTTGTAATTTATATAACAGTGTTATATCAAACAGTGCAAAAAACTTCAGGATAATTATAATTTTTGCAAAGTCATCTCAGAGTAGTCATCTCCAAAATAGCTTCATTCTAAAAAAAAAAAAGCTTTACCCTACTTAATATTTTATTATATACAGCATATATTTAATATCATTACATATTATATAAGATATAACTTTATTTGTATGATTTTTTAAAATTTTCTGTATAGATCTTTCTTTGCTTTTTTTTTACTGTCTTTGTGTTTAAATCTTGCAGTGCAGTTATTACATATAACATAGCAATAAAGTTTTCTTTTTGAGCAAAGCTGAGTTATTTTATGTGCTACTTTTCTATTACATTTATTGTTATAACAGTTGGCCTTTTATATTGTCATTTTAACATCAACCTTTTGGCTTAATGTTTCCTTGATTTTTTCTTCTTCTTTAATGTTTGTTTAATTATTTTGAGAGAGAGAGAGAGAAAGAGAGAGAGAGCACACACATGAGTAGGAGAAGGGCAGAGTGAAGGAAATAGAGAATCTCAAGTAGAATCCTCACTGTCAGTTCAGAGCCCAATGCAGGGCTCGATCTTACAAATCATGAGATCATGACTTGAGCAGAAATCAAGAGTTGGAGGCTTTCTCCATCATGTAAAGAGAAAGCAAGCTCTCTGATAACTCTTTAAAAGGATTCTAATCCTATCAAAGTAGGGCTCCACCATCATTTAATCTTAATTATCTCCTTATATCAAATGCAGTTACAGTGGGCCTTAGGGTTTCTTTTGGGGAACATAATTCAGCCCATCACAATCTAAACAGATACCTATCAGATATACTAATTAATGTTTTGTTCTATATTGTTAGATGGATAATATTCAAATGGAATGAATTTAGATATTTTCCTGTATAATGACTCAATTATTCTGTACTTATATTACAGAAATGTAACACACTATGTTATGTTATACTTCTATACTTTCAGCATAGACCTGAATAGTTATAACAACAAATAGTTATTTTTGAAAAAAGAGGTTAAAAGTTACTAACGATTATGATTTCTCAATGCTGTATATTTTTACAATATTGTCTGTTTGGATGCTAATCACATGTTCATATTTGATCTCCTTTGATAAACTCCTGATCCAGATGCCAAATTCAGAATAATAAAATGCTCAAGATGTCTTCTATGCCTAAACTAATATAAACTTATATAAAGTTCATATATGTAATATATGAACTGTTTTTAATGTTAATAAACTAATACAAAGATTTCCTTTTCACTTGTAAAAGAAGTGATGATACAATAATTAAGGTTTCTTTATCATTCTCCAAATTTTTATTTATTAAAAGTTATTGTTGGGACACTTGGGTGGCTCAGTCAGTTAAGCATCCGACTTTGGCTCAAGTCACGATCTCACGTTCCATGAGTTCAAGCCACACATTGGGATCTTTGATAACAGCTCAGAGCCTGGAGTCTGCTTTGGATTCTGTGTCTCCCCCTCTCTTTGCCCCTCCCTCCCCAACACTGTCTCTCTCTCTCTCTCTCTCTCTCTTTCTCTTTCTCTCTCTCTCTTTCTCAAAAATAAACATTAAAAGAAGGCACTAGGGGCACCTGGGTGGCTCAGTCGGTTAAGCGTCTGACCAGCTCAGGTCATGATCTCATGGTTCTCATGGTTCATGGGTTTGAGCCCCACATCGGGCTCTATGCTGACAGCTAGCTCAGAGCCTGGGGCCTGCTTCGGATTCTGTGCCTTTCTCTCTCTCTCTGACCCTCCCCTGCTCACACTGTCTCTTTCTCTCCGTCTCAGAAATAAATAAAACATTAAAATTTTTTAAAAAGAAACTGTTATTGATATCTGATCCATTTCTGATTCCTTATCTGAGCTCCCCAAACCCTGCAGTAATTTAGAAGGTACACAGCCTATTTTTTAATTCATATTTGCTTTTACATTCTTCTTTTAAAATAATTATTAAACATGTTTTTCAGGGTGTCAGGGTGCCTCAGTCAGTTAAGCATCAGACTTTTTATTTCAACTCAAGTCATGATCTAGTGGTTCATGAGATCAAGACCTGTGTCAAGCTCTGTGGTGACAGTGCAGATCCTGCTTGGGATTCTCTCTTTCTCCCTCTCTCTCTCTCTCTCTGTCCCACTCACACGCATTCTCTCTCTCTCTCAAAATAAATAAATAAATAAATATTTTTTTAAACATGTTTTTCACCTAAATAGAATGATGAATTACATTTTTCCTCCTTATCACTTTACTGATCTATTGATATTTGTTGGTTGGGTCTGTAATTGTTTCCTCATTGACATTATGAGGCCTTTTATAAAAAATTTTAACATCTGTCTTCAGTGTGGTAACCATAATCATTTATTTATATTTATTTATTATTCAAATAGATTCAGTGTTTACCACCAATCAATTCATGCCATAGTTTTATCATTCATGAGTTTCTCTTTTTAATTCATATTGCATATGGATGATTGGTATATCTTACTGAGGTCTTGCTTATTTGGAAAAATGTATTTATTCATGTTCACATTTGAATAATAATTTGGTGTGTGTGACATACACTGTTGGTTGCCTAATCATTATCAATTTCCCCTTCTTACTTGCTACCAAAATTTCAGGGGTTTTTTTGAACAGCAGAGCACCCAGCTAAATATTAATTTGCCCAACCTCCCTAAACAATAGGGTGTAAGTACTCTGATAAGAAGGCACACATGTAGGTTGACTGCACTCACAACCTTCTCTTGAGTTTGAATGCTGAAAGCAGTTAGCAATTGTGGGCCACAATGCTATAAGCTTGAAGAAAAAAGCTAACAGGTTAAAAGTGTTGGAGAAGAAATCTAATGTCTGTGCCTTTGAGGTCATTGGTAATAAGCTGGGTCAAACATCAGCACTGCCTGCTCCAGAACCTCTTGTTATTTGAGGAATAGAAGGAAAACTAATTTGTTTAAGCCACAGTCTTTTGGGCTTTCAATTATGATAGAGTTTGACAAAGAATATAGCCAGACCTAAACTCATCCACTATTTGACCAAAATAGTGTAAATAGGATCCCTAAAGAATGCCAGTTACCCTGAGCAGTCTTCAAGCTAGTTTCAAACTTCTGGAAATACTTTCATTACGCTAATGAGCATATGGCCTGGTCCTCCACATTGATTCTTAGGTACCAATTCTTTCTTGAACCTGTGGCCAGTCTTAAGAATCACTGGTGTAGGGGCACCTAGGTGACTTAGTTGGCTAAGTGTCCAACTTCTGCTCAGGTCTTGATCTCACAGTTTGTGAGTTCCATCCCTGCATGATCATGACCGTATCAGGCTCTCTGCTGCCGGTGCAGATCCTGCTTCAGATCTTCTGTGGATGCTCTTCCTCCCTCTCTCTTTCTGCCCCTATGGTGCTTACAAGCATGTGTACGCACACGTGTGCACTCTCTCCCTCTCTCTCAGAAATAACAAAGATTAAAAAGAAGAATCACTAGTCTAGACCTCTGTTGTTGAACACAGTAGCTGCTAGCTTTATGTGTCTGACTAAATTCACACTTCCTAACATTAAATAAAAATTTAAATATTCAGTTCCTCAGTTCCACCAGCCACATTTCAAAAGCCACATGTGGTTAGTGGATATCATCTTAGAAACAGCAAATATAAATAGGGCATTTCATCACTACAGAAAGTTCTTTTCATTTAGACTTTATTACACAAAAAGTAGTCCTTGGGCCAGTAACATCCAGCATTTCTTGGGCTTGTTAGAAATGCAGGATCTCAGGTCCCACTGCAGATTTCTGAATCAAACACTGACTTCTAATGAGTCCCAGGTGATTCATATACATACTAATGTTTGAGGTACACTGCTGTATATGTTTTGGTCCTGCATTTACCTTAGTCTCAACATTTAACAATGCTAATATTTATTGATTCTAGCAAGTTGCTAAAAATTATTCCAAGAACTTTACAAAAGTCTCAATCCTGGGGCACCTGGGTGGCTCAGTTGGTAGAGCATCTGACTCTTGATCTCAGCTTAGGTAACAATCTTATAGCTTGTGTGATCAGGCTAGATGTTGGTCTCCATGCTCAGTGCGGAGCCTGTTTGAGATTCTCTCCCTCCTTCTTTCTTTATCCCTCTCTCCCCCATTAGTGCTCTCTCAAAATAAATAGATAAGCATTAAAAAAAAAACAACCTCAGGGGCATTCACTTTCAATGTCCCCTCTCTGTAAAGAGAGTTTTCCTTTTATTCTTCCTTTCTAACCTTATATTCTAATCAACTTTTGCCTGCTGTTCAAAAACAAAACAAAACAAAACCATCTCAAACTTCACAATAGCCCTATAACATTTCTATTACTATTTTCTTTACATACAAGGAAACGAAGGCAAAAGAAGCTACATAACTTTTACTCATATCAGTCTGAATATGTCAAGAAGCCAAAATGAAAACTCAGTCATTCTGAACAGAGAGCTCACACCGCTGGCTTGTCAGAATGTACCACTGTAATTCTTCACTTATAATATTAGGTTGTAGGCTCTCTGAGGGAGGAACCTGTCTTATTTATTTTTAAGTTGAGAGCATGGTACAATATTTGGCATACAACAGGTGCTCAGCTACTCTCCGTGGAATGCAGTGTGCATGCATGAATGGAGGCACCAAGGCTTCTTTTGTCCAGTATCAGGTGGAGCTCCTGGGAACCTTGGCGCAAAGCCCGACCTTTTAATTTGAATTAAAGGAAACTCTCTCTAGTTAACTATGGAAAACAGGACCCCAAAACTACTCCACACAGCTATCACTTTTAAGTAAGCAATAGGTTCAGCAAAGGGCCCTATGTGAAACACTATGAAAAATGAGCAGATGGAAGATACTCAGCAAAGTACTAACAAAGTATGCACAGCATTAAAATATTTTGAGGGACAAATCAGTGTGACGGCCACTGCCATAACAAATAGGATGTAAAATGGCTTCAACAGATAGAAGATTCTTATTAGTGGAGAACATGAAACAGGTATTTCCAACTGGTGCCTCACTTCCCTCTTAATTGTTTTCTAGGACCAGTTTTCCTCGACTTTTGTGACTACTATACTTTCCATGCAGCATATGAGTTCACTATACCTGCATATGAGCTCACTATACAAGCCAGAAAAAAATCGTCTAAAAAAAGTGGGGAGAAAGCAAACTTTTTATTCTTCTTGGCCTACAGGTAACACATTTCTTCTGCTTACCACCGCACTGGTATGAGGCAGGCCTGTAGCTCCATCTAGATGCAGGGCTGGGAACGTGCTGGGGGAAATACTGGCATCATGATAAATACCCAGAGCTGAGTGAACCTGGCCAGCCACCTAATTCTCAAGGTTATACTGTTCCCAACTGAGTCAGCTAACAGCCCCCCACCACTGGCTGACAGGTAGGAAGCGATAACACCCACAAAACATACATACATATACATACAGCAAACACTAAGTAAATGTAAATGTGTAAGAACCATTAATTTCATAAATAAAATAAAAATAATTATATTTAAAAAGGGCTTTAAAGTCAGGTAAATATGAATCCATCATTTAGGAGCATTGTGAACTTGGGATGACAGATGATTTAACTCCTGTAAATCTAAAAGTCTCCAGGCACAAATAAGAATGGGTTAACAACTAACCCATAAGTGTCCTATGCTAATGTTTGGTGCTATAATGCCTGCCATAAAAGACAAGCCAAAACCCTATTTTAATATTGAGACAAAAAGTAAATCACTAGCAGAGATACAATAGAACAAACCAAATGGGAAAATGATGCTCTAAGAATTTCAGAAAAGAGTGAGTAGAAACTTAACACTCAAGCCTTGACCAGTAAAGGAAGTATTCCCATTACTATTATTGAGTTGGCTTTATACATTAGTACCACATGAGTAAGAAAAATGTCTATGGATGGTAGTAATGTGTGTAAGGACTATTAGTTTCAGAACTAACACTTTCTGCACTATTCAAGTTTAGATCGGTTTTTATTCTTCCTGGCATTGATCTATCTTCACAACTAGCTATAAAAAAATCAATCGCAGTTCCTAGTTGGTCTCTTCTTTGGTGAAGGAACTGGAAGCAAATCAAGCAGCTTTTGAGTTTGTTTTTGTTAAAGGATGGGCACAGTAGAGGATGCCCTTGACATCTGCAGCATCACTGATGAATTATTTTTTCCAGATGATTCTGAGCAGATAGACTGGTTTGAGGTAATATGATGCACATGTAGCACCTTGGTTACCTGGTTCACTAAAGTTAGACAATGAGGTAGGACAGAGTAATGTAATCATATTTTCATAGCCAAAATATTTCCTTAATATTGAGTAAACTTAATTAATGTCTTTAATGTTAAAAAATATCTTTTATCAACCTCCTTTCTAACAATACATTACTCCTATGCTTCTATTTCTATTTTATTTATAAACCTTTTAGTAGTTCTACCACATAAGATCTATCAATATTTACCTTCACAATATTATTTTGGGGATATTGTGGAGGTTAAATCTTAACTATGGCTATCTCCTTACTAACAACTTCAACCGACAACTATGTTTTTTAATAAAGAATGGAAAATAGCAGTATAATCAAACTATTTTTTCATTTTCTCTGAATAAATATGAATCACAATTGAGATGCTTCATAAAGAGAAAGTCTGCTTTTTTTTCCCCAATGAGTACAATGCTAATTTGGCTTCATATGCTCTAAGATTTGTGTTGCAGTGCATTCTAATGGAAATAAGAATCAAGACAACTTTTCATTTAACAGAATTTTAGGTCAGTTTAGATAAATGTGGTATTCACACATTTCTTCTTTACTAATCACAGGTTGCTGTTATTGAAAATCATGTGTATTGTTTACTAAAAAATGCCAATTTATATTTAATCCACACCAGGCCCACTCAATGTCTACACCATTGCCTCTAGCAGTTGAGAGTAAGCATAGTCACCTAGTCATGGCTTTGCTATCTTGATTCTATTTATAAGAATTTATTGGCACCCTGCTCCAGTGAGCTGATGAATAACAGCCACAATCCTTCCATGGAGAAACAGTTTCTAAATATCTACCATAGACGGATCTCAAGGAACTTGTTAATTTAAATGTTAGTTGGTATCAAAAAGGTTTCACTTCTATACTGGTTTTCTATCATAGTTTTTCAATATTCACTTTTTATGTGCTCTCTTTGAAAATATTTTTGTTATTCATAAGGAATTTAGAAAATGCTATATGACCAAAATGTTGGAAATAAAAGGAAAAAAGTTCTTGAGAGAACTTCTGATTCATTTTGCCACACTTCAAGTATTTTTCTTTCTATATTTGTGTATTAAATACATGTAGTCTTATTTTTTTGGAATCATGTACCCATATTAATTGGTAAACCTATTTTTTTTCACACCAGCATCTTCAATATCTTCATTTTACTATTTATCTTAACACAACATAATTTTAATGGTTATATGGGATCAGTTGTATGAATGTACCATAGTTTCTTCCTTATTTTCTAATTTGTCCTATATTAGACATTTAGGTTATTGCCAATTATTGGCTTTATAAGCAATTTTGTGATGAACGTCATTGTATCTAACTAAATGTTGACATGAATCCTAATTATTTTGGTGACAAATTCCCAGAACAATAATTTGTGGAGTAATGTGCAAGAACATTTTAAACATTTTTAACACCTACAAATTGCCCTTCAGAAAAATAGAATCAATTTACACTTCCACTAACTATGCTTAAGGCTCCTTTTTATGCTGAACCCTCATCAGCACTTACCAGTGCTAATGAAAAATGGGAAAAAACAAGGGGGAAATGCATAATCAGGGTGGGAAGTGGAGGGAGAGTGGAAATAGGGGGAAAAGGAGGCCACAACTTCCAAATGTTGGATACGTCACAACTCTCTGAAGTCACTGCTGAACAAAGAAAAGTTTCCTTTGAAAGACTGATTTCCAATGTCACTTTATTGCATGTACCCCTATGATTCTCCTTCTGGACTTCCCAGCAAATTTCCTGTCATTGGTTCTCTAGGGGAACTTTAACAAAATTTTGGATTGTTAGGGCTGATTTGTTTTCCCAAGAACCTGACTGCAAAAGCACTTTAAGTGTATGAAAATCTATGAGTAGGTAATATTTCAAATAATAATTGTTCATAATGTAATTCCCATTTGGTTTCTTGAGATTACCTCTCCTCCCAGGTGTCCACAGCAGAACAGAGGGCACACTTAGACTATTGTTAATAGATTGCAAAATAATGCATAGAATACAGATTAGATAATTTACAAAATCAGAAACCTATTGCTCAATTGACTGGGCACAGACTGAAAGCATTGTTCCTGTGGGGAGAGAGAGAGAATGTGCTATTTTCCAACTCTTGTTTTCATGGGGAGAAGTCTTTCAGCTCATTTAAACTGAGATTTAGGCTCCCTTCTTAGTCTCAGATGGAAACTATTTCCCTCAATACCTTTAAACTCAGACCAGCCTCTGTACTCTGTGGAGCAAGTCTCTGAGCTAAATTCTTCCCTCTCCTGGACACAATGCATTTTTTCTTTCTTCTAAACCAATTTTCAAATCTTAATTATCAAATCTGATTTTAGCTTATGTTCTTTTCAATATACACATTATTACACATTAATCCTACAGCTTCCCATTCTAGGCCCCCAATATCCCTCAAAAATTCTAAACTCATGGTTTTATGCTGGTCAGATCATATAGCTTACTTTTCCTTGGACTAAAACCTCTGGAAACTTAAATTCCTTAAATATTCCTTCAACCACATTCCATTTGACCATGACTTGGAAATGAGATATTTTGGAAATAACTTCAAATTATAAAAGTCACATAATTATTTTTATCTACCAATATGTATTAATATAAAGTTTTAATATTATAAAGTCATTTGATAAGAGGCTTGCTGAAATGACTCCACTATGCATTATATGGACTAAATTCATCTCCTTGCCTACTTCTTATGTAAATATAATAATATAACATTTTTCAGGATGGATTACCCAGAAGACACTTTAAACAAATCCTGGCAATTATTGGATGCCCATGTTGAAATTTGCTTTCTTTAACCTTTGCATTCTAAATGCTAATAACTGAGATTTGCCAATGTTGGTGGAGAAATAGATTTAACATTATAAAATTTATTCTTTCAAGACTCAAAGACTTCTATTTCTCTTTGTAAACAATCTTAAATGTGAAACTCTTAAAATCTTGGAATAAAATTGGCTTGCTTAATAAAGATATTAAGAACTTCAAACAACTTACAGAAATCACAAACCCTTATGTGATTTCATTTGTATAGAAACAATGCATTCTGCACAATCATTTTTTCACAAGTCTTTTTTTCACTAATCTTTCACAATAATTAGTTGATCTAGTACTTTAAATATCACTTTGTTTCAGTTTTATAAAAAGAAAGTCAAGATTTTTTTCTGGAAGTCCATGTTTGTATATTTAGCCTAGGACAGAATCATCAAAATCTATTCATTTGTTGGTATGAAAAGCAAAATAATTGTTCCTAGTGATATCCAGATCCTAATTCCTGGTCACTGAATATTTTGGTTAGTTGGCAAAAGGAAATTAAGGTCAGGGAGTCTGGGTGGCTCAGCCAGTTGAGTGTCTGACTTTGACTCAAGTGGTGATCTCATGGTCCCTGAGTTTGAGCCCCATACTGGGCTCACTGCTGTCGGTGTAGAACATGCTTTAGATCCTTTTTCTTTCTGTGTCTCTGCCCCTCACCTGCTTCCACATGCACACATGTGCTCGCTCTCTCTCTCTTAAAAATAAAATAAAATAAAAAAGAAATTTAGGTTGCAGATAGAATTAAAGTTGTTAATTAGCTGGTGTTAAAATATCAAAATTATCCAGTAGGGCCTTAAAAGTGGAAGCGTCAGAAATGGGAGAGTCAGAAGATGACAGTGTGAGGACTTACTCCCTGTTGATGGAGAAAAAGAGCCATGAGTAAGAAAGTGGACGATCTCGAGAATAGGAAAAGGCAAGGAAATGGATTCCCCACTAAAGCCTCCAGAAGGAACACAGTTTCATTGACATCTTGGTCTTACCTCACTCATGTCCATGTCAGATTTCTGATCTAAGGATATTTTTTAAAAGACAACAAAATGTGTTTTTTTAAACTTGAGGTATGTGGTAATTCATGGTAATTTATTAAAGCAGCAATAGAAAAACTAACAGTTGGTACTTTATCTATAAAAGTTTAGATTTCAGTCCTATGTTATTTAAATGAGTTTAAATATACTTTACCTGGGTTTCTCTGATTCTGATTCTTGACCCTACAATTCTCCTCCATTTATAGAGTTCCAGTTCAATTTCTAGCAAGCATTTACTTCCCTCCTCACAGTTGCAACTTTAATGTCATTACTTCTTTTCTCACAACCTTTCAACTTTTGGTCAGTGTAATCATAATCCTTCATTATGGGTTCTCATTCCACTATCAACAAATTCTACTATCAACAAAATACACTATCATGTGTATTTTCCACTGTCACTGCCCTACGCAAAATGCTTTCTTCTTGGCCTTTAGATGAATGAATGCCTTCCATTCTTTGTTTCTCATTACTCCAGAAAACACCCATTGCAAATCCTAATGTATACCAATGGCTGTCACATGTTACTTTTAACATTACGAATGAGAGAACTTTTGTATATTTTTCAAATTAGAGGTAATGTCAACTTCATTGTCATATGACTCTGGGAGTGTATTTCTTCTTTTTGTCTGCTCGCCATCCTACTTGCTTTGTTCAGCCTAAGGACTGGTGAAAGACACTGCCTCCTCCTCCCCATTACTGACTTAACAAACTGGTATATCCAGGATGTTAAAATGCTGAAATCATGTTATATGAGAAACTGTTAAAGAGACTGTTTACTTAAACCACAGTTAAGACAAAGAAGAGAACCTTTAAAAATTCATCAAGAGTTTGAAAGATTATCGTATAAAAGAGGTGCATATTTATTTTCTATTCATTGTTGTTCCAGACACCAGAACTTAGATGAATAGGTGGGAATTATAAGGAGGAAGATTTAGTTTAACACTATGAACAATTAAACCTATCAGTCTTATGTGACTAAGTAAGGAGGCTACAGTTTTCCTGCAAATTTTCTAACAAAGGCTTTGTAATCATCTGAATAAAAGATTCTTCTTTCGGGTAGGGACAGGATACCTTTTCCTTTTATATAATAAGAGTTTCTTTTCTATCCACTCTTAATACAAAGTATTCTTACTATCATTATCAGACATTAGGAATAGGAATTCTTGGGTCAAACTGCCTGGTTTTGAATCCTGAGTCTTATAACTTTATAGCTAAGAAAAGTTTTTAAACTTTTGTTTGACTCAGCTTCCTCATCTGAAATCTGAGAGTTTAGTCAGTGTCATTTTGAGGAGTAAATGAGATTAGGTAAGGAAAACATTTGAGATGAATATTTGGCAATTAGATATCAATACATGTTAACTAACATTCTCAGCAGTTTTTCATTAATTAGTCAGAAATGTTATTTCGCAATAATCAGAATTTTTAATTGTTCTTAGTTATTGTTATAAATTTAAAGCATATTTTAATAAAAGTAAATATGTCATGTATACCCCCCAAAATCCCACAATAATCATTTCCAATTTAATATATATCATTCTAGGATTTTATGCTTGTAAATATGTTCATGAGACAGATGTAATAGGTTTCCTTATATGAATACATGTAATTATATGCACTATCCTGCATCTTATTTTTGCCTTATTTGCTGTGCACATCTCTTCAATTATGTATGTATAGCACATACATTATTTTTTTCACCACTGCAGATTAATCCATCTTAAGGATATATTATAAATTGTTTAATTCTCATTTGATGGATATTTCAATTTTTTCACTATCACAATCAGTGCCACAATGAATAATTCTGAACACTTTGGACATATTTTTGTGAATATGTTTGTAAGAGAAATTCCTAAATGTATAATTGATTAGTCACATTTTAAATTTTACCACTAATAAAAATAATTCTCTAAATTTTTTTAGGCTATTTATATACCCACACACTATATATGAGTGCTCATTTACCATTACACAGGCTTAAAAGTATTATCTATTTTTGTCAGTTTTAGAGACTAAAATAATATATTATTGCTTTTATAGTGTTCTAATGATTATAACTTCACATATTTACTTGCTATATAATTTTATTTTAACTCATTTGTAGAAACAGAAAAACAAGACAAATCTCCTGGTAAAATTCTTGGTCTATTTTGCTTTGGGACTGTTTGTCATTCTTTTTCAAATTTGCAGAGACTCTAGATTTTGAGAGTCACATGTAATCATACTCAGAACAAAACTTTTTGTATTTGGCTGAGAGATGTTTTCCCCCTTCCTAGAAGGCCAAATAGTCCAATGCCATATGTTCAATAATCCAAATACGCCTCACTGATTTCTAATGTCACATATATCCAATGTTACATTTTCACTTTTAGACTGGATGTTTCTGGAATTTGTGTTTTATTTTTTAATGCTTTTCTTCTTTTACGTCAGTGTGCCAAATTATATATTTACTAGCAGATTATGATATTTTTCTCAAAATCATCTTGGTTACTGAATAAATATGTTCATCCAGAAGAACTGAGTAATTACTTTGTCCTATCTCTCAACTCAAAAGAAGGATTAAGAAACAATGGAAGGAAGGAAGGGAGAGAGGGAGGGAGGGAGGAAGGAAGGAAAAAAAAAGAAAGAAAGAGAGAGAGAAAGAAAGAAAAGGAAAGGGAGGAAGGAGGGAAGGAAGAAAGAAGGAAAGCAAGCAAGCAAATGAGAGAAAACTAACCTTTAAGCCATTTGCAGGAAACTTCATTTAGTTTACATTTTGTAAACAATACACATATTTATATTTTTGAAACTCCCATTCTGCGACTTTAATTTTACCTTCCTATGTCCTTCTTTGTTATCTCACTCTTTTTTACTGTACTCATATTGGTGTTATGTTAAAATTACAGCTTAATTTCAGGAAATTTGATATCATACACAATGCTTGGTCTCCTCATCTTTTAATTTTTTAGGTGTCCACAGCTGTCTTATTTTTTTTCAGAAAACTTGATTTTTAAAATATCAGCTCATTTCTTGTTACCTTTATTCCTAGATATTTGACTATTGTTGCTGTTGTTGTTATTTTGTATTACTGCTTGCTTTTGTAATTAGGAGTTTTTTCTGTTTTGTCTCTGATTTTGTTACTGTTGATATTGTTTTGTAGTTTTTCAATCTTGCATTTAGGCATTTTTTACTGAATTTCCACTTGAGGACAGATTAGTTCTGACACCTAACCGTATGAATTTTGTGGGTCAGAGGATAGCCCCATTCAGTCACATGGCCACTCAATGTCTCAAGCTCAAGCAAAAAATTGGCTTCTATTGAAAGACATTTATTTTCAAGAGAGAAAAAGACAGAGCACAAATAGGGGAAGGGCAGAGAGAAAGGGAGACACAGAATCCAAAGCAGGCTCTAGGCTCCAAGCTATCAGCACAGAGCCTGATGTGGGACTCGAACCCACAAACTGAGAGATCATAACCTGAGCTGAAGTCAGACACTTAACTGACTGAGCCATCCAGGAACTCCTCAAATCTATTTAAATTTATAAAAATATTCTAATTCTATTGTCCATAACTTCTATCCCTTCCAGATAATATCCCAACTTTCAATAAAAGTTTTAGTGAAATTACGAATTCAAACATTTCATTAGTCCATAGGATCAGACTGTCTCTCATTTTCAGAAATATTAGCTCTAAAGTTGTTTTAGGCCAGTGATAGAAACTTCCTAGTCTTCTGATCATGCCTATAGATAAGAATTCATTTTTTGTTTTATTTTTTGTGTTTATTTTTAATTTTTAGGTTCGCAGAAAAATTGAGTATAAAGTAGAGAGCATTCCCACATACTCCCTTTTCCCCTGTTATCAGCAACCTGCACAAGAATGGCACATTTATCCCAATAAACCTACATCTATATCACTCAAAGGCCATAGTTTCTATGAGAGTTCACACTTGACAATGGGTATTTGTGGGTTTTCACAAATGTATAATGATGTGAATCCACTATCACAGTATCATATAGAGTCCTTTCATTGCTCCCAAAACACTCTGTACCTCACCTATTCATCCCTTTCTCCCTTCTACTGATCTTTTAATTGTCTGCATATCTTTCAAGGTGGCTGTACCATTTTGCATTCCCATCAGCAATGAATAAGCATATCCACCAGCATTTAGTATTGTCACTCTTTTGAATTTTGGCCATTTTAATAGATACATAGTGGTATCTCATTGCTGTTCTAATTTGTAATTCCCTAATGACATATAACACTGAGCTTCTTTTCATATGCCTATTTGCCATTCATATATCTTCTTTGGTGAGATGTCTATTCACAACTTTGATAATTAAAAAAATTTAATGTTTATTTATTTTGAGAGACAGAGTGGGAGCAGAGAAGGGGCAGAGAAAGAGGGAGACACAGAATCTGAAGCAAGCTTCAGGCTCTGAGCTGTTAGCACAGAGCCCAACACAGGGCTTGAACTCATGAACTATGAGATCATGACCTGAGCCAAAGTTGGGCACTTAACTGACTAAGCCACCAGGGTGCCGCAAATCTTTGATAAATTTTACTGGGGTTGTTCATTTTCTTATTATAGAAATTTATTAGATATGTTGGATAACACTCCTTTATTCAGATATGTCTTTTGGAAATATTATCTTACAATTTGTGGTTTGTTTTCTCATTCTCTTGAATGAATTTATTTTTAAATACTTTATAATGCCCTCAGTGCAGTCAGAATTAGTCTACTCACTACTTAGTGTCTGTGATTCACACTCACACTGTGTCTTATTTTTGGTACCACTTGATCCACCAAATCTTGCTCTTCATGGGCATGTTGAAGACAATCATTATATAATAATAACTTAAGCAAATCTATTTGCCTTTATCATCAATGGACTGCTAATACTATTTTCTGTTTTTTAGATATAATGCTGCTTCACACTCAATAGACTACAGTAAACATAGCTTTTATATCACTGGGAAACCAAAAACTTCATTTGACTCACTTTATTGCATTATTTGCTTTACTGTGGTGGTCAGGAACTGAACATGCCATATCTCTGAGGTGTGCTTATATTTCCTTTTCCAACTATAAACAGATCATTGTTGTCTTCAGACCCTACCAGGTAAGATAACAATTACGTATTTTCCTCCATGCAGGCATATTGTAGGTAGGCATTTATGGTTTCAAATATGGTATCAGTCAAGTTCCAGTTCAAGAAACAGAAGCCATTTGAAATTTTTAAGAAGAAAAGGATTTAATTCACAGAAGAAGTTGCAAGACTAGAAGGGAGCATTCCACTGGAATTGCCAAATTCAAGGGTGTAACAGTGTAACAATAAGTCTGGTATCAAAGGAACAACTATCATCAATATTCATATCTACACAGCCTGGTTTGCTTGTAGAAGTAGTAGCAGCAGAAACAGGGCTTGACCCTCATTTATGTCTTCCAAATCTCAAATGAATATATCTAATTTATGGAAGTTAGCTCTCAACCAAAACTCTGGCTATAGGTGTCTGGAAAATTAGTTCTTAGCTTTCTGGACTCTGTAGTACAGAAAAGCTCTAAAAGGGAGTGGGTGGATGCTGACCATATCAATCTTAGTCATGTCATATGAATAGTTATAGTCCAAATATATTTTTAAATCTCTAATTTTTTGTGTGTACTAGAATATTGTCTGACCCATAGTAATAGCCATAAAAGTGTTGTCTATTATCATTATCATTATATATAATATCTCTTTCTAGACTAAAATATATATGAATTATTATCATTAACCCATATTAGTTCCTTTAGCACATCTTTAGGTCTTTGTGAATCTCTGAAAGGTCTGTAAGAGACCTGGGGTTCTGGAAGATATTGTCAGTAGGTAGGCAAGTGAAATCTATACATCTCCATTTTCTAGTGGGAGTGGAGCTTAAAGATGAAACCCCAGACAAGGTGAGCCCCAGGGAAGCCCTTGGCTCCTTTGTATATTGCAGTGTTTAGAAAAAGTATAGCTGAATGTCCTTAGGGAGGGTTGTGACACAGAAGGAATTGAATATGTGACTTCAGATTTTCTTATTAACTTTCCATCTCCAGGGAGAAACATAGCTTTAATCCTGTCAGTGGCCTGGAGCTGTTGGAGGTAGGAGTTGTAAAAGAGAAGTCCAATGCCTATTTCCAGATGTTATCTTAACTTTATTGCCAACTCTGTATTTTTCATTTTAAATTACAGCAGCAAAAATTAGGATTGAGACAGTATAGTGGAACATAGACTTTTTTTTAAGGGAGTCCTATGAAAACTTAAAGTTTAATAGTAATTATTTTATGATCTTTATTAGATAAGAATTAACTGCCATTAGGTGAAAATGAATTGCTTTATGAGGCAGATATTAAGAATTCACAGAAGAAAAAAATGTTCTTCTCATCTTTATTTTTTAGCTTCCTTTGGAAAATTGGACAACAATGAAAATAGCTTTGGCAACACATTCAAAGCTTCTTCTAATATTTCCTTCTTTATAATTCCATTTCAGTTATACTAATAGAGATATTTCAAGACTTAATGAAAGAAGATATTAAATAAGTAGCTAAGATAGATTAGTCAGAAATGAGAAATGGAAACATTCCTTTTAAACTACAAACATATCCTGGCTTCTGTTAAATAGTCAGCAGTTCTTTTGATTCATGTTATCTCCTGCATCATGCCTGCTCAAAGTTAATTTGGCAGAAAAAAATTGTAGTAGAATATGAGTCTCATCTTATGAAATTCATTAGATAATATTCCTTCCTGATAAATTTTCCTCCATCAAACACCATATCCAAATTATCAACTCAACACATTGACTGTTGATAAGCTCCAGAGTGTGAGATCCCATCCTGAGGATTCCCATCAGCTTTTGCACTTGAATCTACCTGCCCCAGACTACTCTCTTATTGGTAATCTTCTTAGAGAGGAAATGGGTTTTCTTAGAGACAACCTTCCTCTTAAGTAGGAATAGGTGAGGATTGCTGACCCAAAGGGCAGGGAATATAGCACTTCTCTTTACTTCTGTTTATCTTCAAAGTCTTGCACAAGTTACTACAGCAAATGAAGAGACACTGGGTCTACACCTCTTGGACTAAATATATTACTTAACCCACTCTGTGATTGTTAAAATTGAGACAGAAGGAGGTTCTGAAAATGTATTGCAGACTTTCCCTATAAAAATGCCTTTTGGTGAATGACCCCTCAATATACCTTTCTTAGAAGCATTAATCACTGCTATTTTCAGGGATTTTCATTCTTTCTCCAGGAAACATAAATAGGGTATGCAGGTTAGAAGTTTAAAGTAAGTGGATTTTTTAATTCTCTTCACTAAATCATCAGGAACTGAAATGGCAAAAGAAATGATCTTCAGAAATTACACTGTACCTTATAACCAGATTTAGAAACATGGTGTAAAAATGCAGAATCTACCACTGCTAGAAGTTAAGACTGAAGGTACCTTTTAAAATTACTTACAGAGGAAAGGGCGCCTGTCCAGTTCAGTTGAAAAAGCATGTGACTCTTGATCTCAGGACTGGGTTTGACCCTTCCATTGGGTATAGAAATTACTTAAATAAACTTTAAAATTACTTCTAGAGGTGGAAAATTCTTTGTGAAGAAAGAGTGCTTTATTAACAGTTATGATCTTTCAGCAAAAAACAAAGAACTCTCTCCTTCTGGATTTTTTTCTTCATTATCATGCATTTGCATCTTAATATAGATGTACATGGTGCTTTCAATAGATGATGAAATTTTACTTTACCTAAGAGCAGGATCTCAGCTTACAGTGCAGGAGAAGCCTAAGGGCCAAACATCATACCCAGCACAGCCTACACACAAACAATACCCTTATAGCCAAGCAGGTTCTCATATGAAGTGGGTCATAGGAAACAAGAAATAAAGTAGCATTGGCTTAAAGGATTCCTCTTCATTTTTAAATAAATCTCTTTGAAAAGTATTTATCAAATATGGATTTTTATCATGAGTCTAACCAACAAAAATGTATTCACAGTGCAAACCGCAATATCAGACATTAAGAGAATATAAGAAAAATTATTATAATACTTAAAGTGGGGGTATGATTGGGCTCTGGAGTCCAAAAGACCTGAATATAAGTTTTGTGTTCATCACTCTCTTATTTATCTTAATCTGTACTTAAGCTGGTTTAGAAAAAAGGAGAAATTTATTGAAAAGTTCACATGCTTCTAGAGATGTTTCTTGTGGCCTTCCAGGTTTTATTCAATTAGAGTGGGCTGTGCCATACGGCTGAAAGCATTGCCACAAGGGATCCTGTTGCTTCACTATATTTAGTCCCTAATTTAAAATTCTGGAAAAGGTTTATCATTGCTTGATTTTAAGTCAAGGTCTGAACCCACAGACAGAAGTCTGTATCTGAGAGTGGAAGGTGAGAGACTAGAGTAAAGTATTTACAAGAAGAAGGCATTTTTGCAATCCCTACCAATATTTCAATGTTTTTATTTCACAGAAATAGTGTAAATAACCCCAACATTTGTTTGGAACCACAAAAGACCCCAAAGAACCAAAGTAACCTTGAGAAAGAATGAAAGTGGGAATATCATCCTTCCTGATTTCAGACTACATTCAAAGCTATACTAACCAAAAGAGAATGGTGCTGGCATAAACATAGACACACATATCAATGAAACAAAATAGAGAACAACAACAAACAAACCCGTACATTTATGGTCAATTAATTATAACAAATTAACCAAGAACATACAATGTGGAAAAGATCATCTCTTCAATAAATTATGTTGGGAAAGTTGGACAGCCAGATATTAAAGAATGAAAGTAGCCCACTGTTTTCACCATATATAAAAGTCAACACAAAATGGATTAAAGATCTGAATGTAAAGACCTAAAACTCCTAGAAAAAAATGGGTAGTAAATATAAGTGGACATACATCTTCACAATCATTTACTTGAATTTCACACCAAAAGCACAGGCAAAAGAGCCAAAATAAACAAGTGGGACTGTATTAAACTGAAGTCTCCACACAGCAAAGGAAACCATCCACCAAATGAAAAGACAACTATGGGATGGGAGAAAGTATATGCAAATCATACATCTGATAAGGGGTTAATATACAAAATATATAAAGAACTCATACAATTTAATAGCAAAACAAAGCAAAAGGACCCAAATAGGTATTTTTTCAAAGAAGACATACAGATAGTCAACAAGTAAATGAAAAATGCATCCAATATTAGTAATCATCAGGGAAGTGCAAATCAAAACCATAAGGAGCTATCATTTTACACCTGTGAGAATGACTGTTACCAAGAAGATAATAAATAGCATTAGTGAGGATGTGGAGAAAGCGAAATACTTGTGCACAGTAAATTGGTACAGTCACTACAAAAACAGTAGGGAGTTTCCTCAAGAAATTAAAAATAGAATTATCATATGATCCAGTAATTCTACTGTGGAGTATTTATCCAAAGAAAATGGCAACACTAAGTTGGAAAGATATATGTATACCTATGTTTGTTGCAGCATTATTTACAATAGCAAAGACATGGAAACAATCTGTGTCCAAGGATGAATAAATGGATGAAGAAAAAAAGTATGTAAATATATATATATATATATATATATAATGGATTATTAATCATTAGTCATCAATAAAAAATGAAATCCTGCCTTTTGCAACAATATGGATGGAACTTGAGGACATCAAGATAAATGAAATAAGTCAGACAGAGAAAGACAAATATCATATGGTCTCATACATGTAATTTTAAAACAAACAAACAAACTCATAGATACTAAAAAACAGAAGCAGGGGATGAGGAGTAGACAAAATGGGTTAAAACGGTCAAAAGGTACAAACCTCCAAATATGAGATAAGTAAGTCCTGGGATGTAATGTATCACATAATGACTATAGCTAACAATACTGTATTATATATTTGAAAATTGCCAACTGACTAAATTGTAGAAGTTCTTAGCACAAGAAAAAAATCTGTGTGTAGTTAAAAAAAAGAATATGGCATTTTCAACTTGAACTTCTTGGTTACAATGACTTCTGTATTAGAAGTCATTTATACCTAAACCCATTTTGGTTAGCTCCCTTTGTTGCAATTGAGTTAATTCCAAACCCAAATTGACTCAGGCCAAGAAAAAGATATTTATTACTTGACCTAACTGAGAAATCCAACAACCGCCAGGCTTCAGGCTCAGTTATAGGGTTTAATATGTTATCATCCAGTCTCATTTTTTCTCCCCATCTCTTTGCTTCACATTTTTTGTGTGTGTGGCTGGGGGTGGGTGGTGGGTGGTGGTGGAAATTTCCTTTATCTTAAATAGAAATTTCCAACCTGGTGCCAAAATAAGTTCATGAGCTCCATCTTTTTAGTTGAAGTCCACTGGACATAGTGAGCTTCTCTTTTCTAGTATCCCCATGTAATGCTTATGCTGATTAAAATGACTTAAGTAACTTTTTGACATATGACATAAAAGTAGGGCTAAGATAATGTGGTGGCTTAAGGTGACATAGGCTTAAATCAGGTGTTCAACTATGGAGGTACATAGCCCCACTCAGATAAAGGTTTTTAAGGCATGGATCTTCACCTAAAACCTGGGGTTGCAGCCAGAATTTGGTAGAATGGAGGCTAGGGAAACAAATAATAAATGTCTATGAATAATACCTTCTGGAGAAGAACAGGCAGAAGGTAAAGAGGTTGCTCTAATAGGGTACATTTTTAGAAGCAAAAGTAGTGCTACTTTGTGGTCAAGTGACAAGGTGGGTCCTAACAGGCAGAACAGAGCATGTTCTCCACTCATCTTCCCACATTGAGGAGATTGAGAAATGCAGTCTTATATTGGCAAAGCAAAGATTTGTGGCTTGTGTAGAGTCAGGAACTGAAGTGTTCTAAAAGCATCTGTAGTGGAAAGGTGTCTCTAAAAAGCTTCAGAGAGAATAACGGACAGTGGGAGAGGACTATAAAAAAAAACAAACTCATGAGTCTTTTCTGTTATTCCCGGAAATTAATGATTTCAATAAGAGAGTGATAAGAGCCAGTGAAAAAAGATTTATCAACTTAAAGTCTCTCAGGTTGTATGGAATGGGGAAAATCTTTGCAAACTATATATATGATACAGAATTAATATCCAAAATATATAATGAATTCATATAACAATAGCAAAAATACAAATAACCAAATTTAAAAATGGAGGGGTGCATGGGTGGCTCAGCAGGCTAAGCATCCAACTTCAGCTCAGGTCATGATCTCACCATCTGTGGGTTTAAGCCCCACATCAACTCTGCGCTAATAGCTCAGACCCTGAAGTTTGCTTCAGATTCTGTGTCTCCCTCTCTCTTTTCTCCTCTGCTGCTTGTGTTCTGTCTACCAAAAATAAATAAACATTAATTCTTTTAAATGGACAAAGGACCACAATGGACATTTCTTCAAGGAAGATACAGAAAAGGCCAATAGGTACAAGAAAAGATATTTAAAATCATGAGTTACTAGAGAAATGCAAGTTAAAATCACAATGAGATACCAATTCACACTCATCAGTATGGCCATCATTAAAAGAAAAGAGATAAAGAATTCTGGAAAAGATGTAAAGAAAGGGAACACTCAGGCACTATTGGTAGGAATAGAAATTGGTACAGCCACTGTAGAAAACAGTATGGAGAGTCCTCAAAAAATAAATAATAGAACTACCATACGATCCAGCAATTCAGCTTCTGGAACTATATCCAAAAGAAACAAATACACTAATTTGAAAAGATATCTGTACTTATGTTCATAGTGGCATTACTTATAACAGCCAAGTCATGGAAACAATCTAAGTGGACACTGATGGATAGATGGACAAAGTTATCTACATGTATACGAACAAATACTATTTGTACAAAAAACAAAACAAAACAAAACAAGACACCAGAAAACAAAAAAACAAGGAAACCTGGCCGTTTGCAACAACATAGGTGGACAGTGAGGGAGTTATGTTAAGGAAAATAACTGAGAGGAAGGCAAATATTTTATGCTGTCACTTATTTGTGGAATCTTAAGCACAGAAACAAAAACAAAACCTCATAAAAAAAATCACTCAGACTTGTGCTTACCAGAGGTAGAGGGTTAAGGGTGTAAACTTTCAGTTACAAAATAAATAAGGACAGGGAGATACTGTACAATGTGATAACCACAGCTAACACTGCTGCATGATATACAGGACAGTTGTTCAGAGAGTACATTCTAAGAGTTCTTATCAAAAGGAGAATTTGTTTTTCCTTTTATTCTTTCCTCTTTTCTTTTTATTCATTCTATATCAGAAGATGGATGTTAGCTAAACCTATTATAGTAATCACTTCCAATATATGTAAATCAGACCATCAGACCATAGGCCTTTAACTTATATGGTGATGCATGTCAATTACTTCTCAATAAAACTAAAAAAAATTTCTTACATTGCATCCACTGGTTGCATCCTTTGAAACTATAGAAAGCTTTGAAATGGACAAAACCCACAAATGATAAATGTGGTAGGGATAGAGGGAAAAAATATAGGGAGAGAGAGAAAGCCAAAAGAAGCAAAGAAAAAGAGAGAGAAAAGTTAAATGCAGTTCAGAATGCTGCAAGGTACAATGATGAGGAGGAAATAAAATGAACTTGACCTGAATCCTGCTTTTGAGGCATCTATAATTAAAGAGATTTCCTTAACAAACTCAAATATGATGTGAAAAGCAATGAGAGTATCTTGTATTCTTTTGAGAATTTAATGAATTAATAAAAGTGTCATTTATTTTTATTAAGCATTTTGTATATTACACACACGAAGCTCAATAAATGTAGTGATTCTTGTTTTAAAAAAATAGTGAAAGCCATAAATAAGCCATAAACATTTAAAACTACTATAGAGTTTTTTCAGAGAAGGAATACATGGAAGAAACAAAACTTAAAAATTTTTAATATTTATTTGTTTTTGAGAGAGAGATAGACAGAATACTAGTGAGGGAGGGACAGAGAGAGAGGGAGATACAGAATCCAAAGCAGGCTCTAGGCTCTGTTAGCACAGAACCTGATGTGGGGCTCAAATTCACAAACCATGAGATCATGACCTGAACTGAAGTCAGACTCTTAACTGACTGAGCCACCCAAGTGTACCAGGAAACAACACTTTTAGTATAAGATGACAGCACAAGGAGAAGTGCAACGCCAAAATTGCCATAACATTTGCAACATCAAGTTGATGGCTTGAACCAGAGTAGAGGGGATGGATAGAAGTGCCTGGGTGTAGCTTGTAACAATGAGTAGTGACAAGTTAACTCACTGACAGCTGATTCCCAGAATGTAGGAAAGTGTGCTGCGATGTCTAATACCAGTTCTGGGGAGTGAACATTAAACTGAAGACAGGCATGCCAAGAATGTACCACCACAAACAGGGAAAACACTGGGTGGTGGATGAGCCTGAAAATGGGGGATACGTGAGATGATAAGGGACATAATACACATGTTCTGAAACGTGGCCTTTTTTCCCATGAGTAACACAGAGCTAACAATGATTTTTGCATGAAGAAGATATTATAAATCTATTTTAGAAGCATAACTCTGGCAGCATGTGGAAGAAGGAGGTAAAATTTATTTAGGAAATTATTGCTATGATCCTGCTGGGAGTAGTGATAAGGCTTCAAATACAGTTATGTCAGTAGGAATGGAAGAAGAATGGATGAAAAAATGATGCCAAAAATACAATGAATAAATCATATTGCAAGAAGGGAGGAAATTTATAAAAAGAGATTCTGTGATTTCTAATTTGAGTTTTGAGGGAGAGGTAATAGAAATTGCAAGAGGAAAGACAAGAGGAAATTTTGGTTTTGGACTTTTGAGTTAAATGTGTCAATAGAGTATCCAGCATATTTAGAAATCTCCGTCTGCAGCCCTAGAGAAAGGTGCAATCTAGAGATAAGCACTTGTGAATTTTCTAATTATCAGCACTAGTTAAAAACAGGGAATTGCTTCTACTTGCTTCTAGCCAAATGAAGCATCCAAAATTATTTACTGGTCATAGGAATGAAGAATTAGGACCTCTTTTTTCACAAATATTCTACATGGTGCCCTCTCTTGATAGATAAATGCTGGCTGTAACAAGCAAAGTAAATGTATCTTATGGCTTTGCAAATAGTCAAACTTTGAAACAACCCATGTATGAAACAAAGAGATAAAAAGCAGTCCTTTGACTTGTAGGGAAGGGGGAAAAATGCAAGTAATAAGCAGTATATGCCTAAGAACTATGGCTAGAATGAGCAAGATAAGTCCAATGGACACTCAGGTGCTTTATAAATGTGCTTATAATGGATGCTCCTGGAAGCCTAGTCACTTTTCTCTGGAGCCTTCATTTGCAATTAGAGCACTGATTCACTTAAAATGTGAAACATGTTTATCATTGTCTATCTCTCACCAGAATGAAGTAACTGGTAAAGGACTTACTCTTACAGTAGTAAAAAGAAAAAAAAAACTGGACAAAGTATATGAGGCACTAGTTTTCAGGCATTGAATATGGGGAGTTTAGATTCTAAGAGAATGGAAATAAAAGAAATCAACCCCGCATTCACCCAAGCTTTCTACCTGGGAGCAATCTCCCAAACTGCATAAAGGAAGGCAGTCTCAAGCAATGAGCAGAGGCCTTCATTTGGAGAAGGAGTCACCAATCAGAGTTCAGGGCTGGGGAAGTGGCTAGACTATGTGGGGTATAAACTAAACATGAGCAATCCTCACAGAGGGTGCTCTAGAAATTTGGCAGGCTGTAAGAAGCAAAGTAAATGTATTTTATGGCTTTGCAAATAGTCAAACTTTGCAACAAACCACGCATGAAACAAAGAGATAAAAAGCAGCCCTTGACTTGTAGGGAAGGGACAAAATGAAAGTAATAAACAGTATATCCCTGAGAACTATGGCTAGAATGAGCAAGACAAGTCCAATGGACACTTAGCTGCTTTATAAATGTCCTTATAATGAATGCTTCTGGAAGCCCAGTGAGTCCTCATGAGTTCTGAAAGCTGGTGGCACATATTCAGGTCAAGACTCTACAATGCCTAAAATAGAGTGATAGCAGTTGATCAGAGACCTGACCTGGATACCAAAAGATTTATAGGACTACGAGACATCAGAGTTTGAACCCAGCTATACTTGAGAGACTTCACCATCTAACGTGGGCATTCAGCTGAAAAACCTGAAAAAGTGAAACAAAACACATGACTTAACAATCATACCCTGAAGAAGGGCTAAGGAAAGCTGAAACAGAATTCCCATAACAAAGTAAAATCAAAACTAAGAGAACCAAAAGCATTTTTCACTGCCTGTAAGAACAAACTTTAAAACTAAAGACAACATAATGCTGACTCTCTTCAATGAATTGGGTGCAATCTTTAGTCTACAATAAAAATTACTAACAGTCAAAGTAACAGGAAAAGGTAACCCATAATTAGAGGAAATAGGTGTGAGTGAAAAGAGATTGAGATTACTTAGATGTTGGAAGTAGCAGACATGTATTTTCAAAAAGCTATTATAAGTATTTTTCAGGACTTAAAAAGATGAACCTAATAAATGAAGATATGAACCAGCAAAGAAAAGAAATCCATAAAAAACCTAACTAAAAATGTTTAATAAAAGAAGATCAGAGTTGGAAGAATCACATTTCATGATTTCTAGGCTTACCATACATCTACAATAATCAAGACACTGTAATGTTGGCAAAGTAATATATAATGGATATATAGATTCATGGAAGAGAAATAAAAAAAGATCATTAGTTGATTTTCAACAAAAACATTGACCCGAATTCAGAGGAGAAATGAATTTAACAAATGGTACAGAATCAAGTAGATTTCCTTAACTGAAACCATTCACAAATTTAATTCGGTATAAAGCTTAGACATAAGATAAAAGTGGAAGTTATAATTCCTCTGAAAGAAAGCACAGAATATCACTATGCTATTTTTAGAGAGAATACAAAAAAACTATAATAAGTGAAAAATAATATATAATTAGACTTTATCAAAAATAAAAACCCCTGCTCATTAACAATTACTGTTAAGAAAACAAAAAAGCAAGGCATACATAGGAGAAAATAACATAAATACATATATTTGACAAAAACCTGGTTTCCTGAATAAAGTTTTACAATTCAGTAGCAGAAAGACAAAAAACCTAATTAAAAGAAGGGGATTTAGAAAGCCACTTAACAAAACAATGTTTCTGAAATGGCTACTAAGTAGATGAAAAAGTGCTCAATATTTTTGTCATCATGGATTTGAAAAATTATACCACAATGAAGTATAATTTCATAACCGCTAGAATGGCCAAAATTAAAAAAAAAAAGTTAGCAAGAATGTGGAAAATCTGGAACTCTCTTATACTTATAGTGGTAATGTAAATTGGTACCACCTCTTTGGAAGACTCTTTGGAAGTTTTTTATAAAGTTAAACATAAACCTACCCTACCACCTTGTAATTCTAATCATAGGTATCTACCAAGGGGAAGTGAAGGTATGTGTTCACACACACAGAATATAATATTTGAAGCAGCTTTATTTAAAATGATCCAAAACTGGGAAGAAACTGCTGAGTTGATAACCATCAACAAGGAATGAAAAGACAAATTGTATATATTCATACAAAATTTACTCAGCAATAAAATATAGGAACTAATAAAAACACTAACATGGATATAGCTCAAAAACCTATGAGTGAAAAGAGTCAGAAAATACTAATAACTCCATTTAGATGACACTCCAAAGCAGGCAAAATTAATCTATGGCTATAGAAATCAGAGTGGTAGTTGTTGTCTATGGATAGTGATGAATGGCTAGCAAGTGACAGGAAGGAACTTGCTCAGTGATGAAATTGTTCTGTATCTTTTTTTAAGCTTATTTCTTCATTTTGAGAGAGAGAAAGAGAGAGAGAGAGAGAGAGAGAGAGGAATAGGGAAGCTGCAGAGAGAGAAAGGGAGAGAGAGAATCCCAAGAAGTCTTGCACAGTCAACACAGAGCCCTAAGTGGGGCTTGAACCCATAAACCATGAGATCATGACCTGAGCCAAAACCAAGTGTCAGACACTTCACTGAGCCAGTCAGGAGCCCCAAAATTGTTCTGTAACTTGACTGAGAGTTGGCTACATGGGTGCATACAACTATCAGGACTCATTGAATTGTATGTTTCAGATCTGTATATATATGTCACTATATGTCAAGTTCACCATATATAAAATATGTCACTGTATGTCAAGTTTATCTACATATGTACATATTTACAAAAGAATGTGCATTGAGCCTCTAAGTATAAAGGAAGCACTGTGGGGAACTCAAACAACAACATGAGATATCAACTAGAATAAGGATATAATACTATTTGATAAAACATTGTTTGGAAGTCTAAGTAGCCAAGATATCAGAAGCCTTAGTAAATCACTCTTTTGCCTTCAGCAAACGTGGCTTTTCTTTGTTCTTATTACAACAGATAGACATTTATAAACTATAAAAAGTTGCTCTTTTTAAATGGTAATGTAACATTTAGCAAGTTTTGTAAAAGTAAAAATACAGACATTTCAGTTCATTCTGAATTTTACTCATTTACTTTATTTAAAAAATTTTTTTGTTAATGTTTATTCAATTTTGAGAGAGACAGAGACAGAGCATCAGTGGGGGAGGGGCAGAGAGAGACAGAAGCACAGAATCCAAAGTAGGTTCCAGGTTCTGAACTGTCAGCACAGAGCCCAATGTGGGTCTCGAACCCACGAACCCTGAGATCATGACCTGAGCTGAAGTTGGAAGCTTAACTGACTGAGCCACTCAGGCATCCCATTCATTTACTTTACTTTTAAACCACATTCTTGTTTCTTGTTCCTGTTTAAGCACCTGGCTTTTAAAATTTATTCTCATTTCCTAACACTTTCTCTACCTGACTTCTTCCATGTTTCCGGAATCTCTTTACAACTTCCTAAAGTTAGCTTCCCTTCCTTCTTTACTCTTCAGTGGAGGGACAGAACTGATCAGTTCCATCTTAGTCAGACAGTAGGCATGAACTTGTCTCTTTAGCATTCTCAATTAGAGTATGGAATACCAAGCACTCATGCTGTGTTCCTTCTGATGTCCTTGTTTCTTTCCCTCTCCTCTTGGCAAAACAGAAAGAGACAAGAATTATGCAGCAGCATGAAGCCTCTGGTCTGAATGAAAACTCTGTGATTGTCTTTTTCCAACCAACAAGTTCTCTGGCAGACAGCTTCCAAATTGCCTTAAGCTCCCTTCCCAGTAGATATGCTAGATGCTTACTAATTAATTTGAAATGAACGGGCCCTAAGCAACTCATTCACAGAAATTCTCAGCACTCTGTAGATTTGAAAGGACTATACCTTCCAAGAGTGTAACATTTTACTATCTGGATACGGTTTGTGAGCAGATATAAAATAATTGCTAGAAGCGGGAAGTTAAGCCTTGTTATAGTAGAACATGCTACAAAGAAAAGAATGGCAAACATTAGTTGATGAGGACTTGAGGCATTAAACTGGGTCACATAATTTTAATGGATATTTAGATGATTGTTATATGTAGTAACACAGTGAAGAGAACATGGAACCACAGAATGTGCATCTTTTCTGAAAATATGGAGTATTCTTTGATTATTTTTTGGTAGGTGATCTTCAAGTATGGAGAAATAAAATCAGATTTTGAAAAAAGAAAACTGTAATTTATTTCAGAAGCTGATAAAAAAATTTAAGAGTGAGAGAGTATTATCAAAGAATGATATGACAGGTGATCAGCTATGTCAGGATTAATAAAAGTTCTGTAATGCTTACTGGAAAAGAAATTATAGAAAGCACTCACCTATCATTTATCTTCACTGAAAATAATTTTTGGAAAAAGGAAGGCCAGTAATGGCTCATGTTACTGCAACTGGTATATCTCTTCTGGTAAGTGTTGAGTACTTATCACTTGAAAATATATCTTTCTTCACCTTTACATACACCATCACTTAATGCATCTGGCCATAGTAGCACATTCCATAGAGGCTCTTTTGTCCCCATGTCTGCAGGAGACTTAGCTGATAGCAAGTATACTATAGACTGAATGTTTGTGCCCCGCTGAAAGTCCTATGTAAAGTCCTAAGGTCTGATGATATTTGAAGGTGGAGACATTGGTAAGTGACTGGGTCATGAAAGTGGAGCCCTTTTGAATTGGACTGGTGCCTCCATACTTAATTCTGATGAACAACCAGAATTGAGAATGTCTGGAAACTGCAGAAATCTTAGGCGTGTCCTGGTGTCTTAGTTGCTTTGAGCTGCTACCGCAGAAAACCATAGATTAAGTGGTTTATAAACTGCAGAAATTAGGGCTTACAATCTTGGAGGGTGGGAAGTCCATTATCAAAGCAACAGCAGATTTGGGGTTTAGTGAGGGTTCACTTCTTAGTTCATGGATCACCATCTGCAGTATCTGGATGTTCTCAACTCTGGTTGTTCATCAGAATTAAGTATTGGGGGGGGGGCGTTAAACATACAGAAGCCTTACCCAGACTTACTGAATCATGATCTTCACAGAAGTGGCTTTACATCTGTACTTTATTTTGAATGGCACAAGTAATTCTTTTTTTTTTTTTTTTTCTAGAAGAGAGAGAGAGACAGTGTGAGCAGGGGAGGTTTAGAGAGAGAGGGAGTCACAGACTGAAACAGGCTCCAGGCTCTGAGCTGGCAGTCAGCACAGAGCCCGACGCAGGGCTCGAACCCACGAACCGCGAGATCATGACCCAAGCGAAAGTCGGACGCTTAACCGACTAAGCCACCCAGGCGCCCCTGACACAAGTGATTCTGATGTGTACACCAACTTTCCTACTCAAGAATGTAAGTAAGACTAAAATAAACCTAATTTTTTCTTTCTGTGTTAAATTATATTGAGGCCAAGCAAGCTTTCCTATCTCTATGTTAAAGAATACTAGGATTAACCAAAAATAATATAGCTACTCACTCCAGAAAGTATTTGCTCTTAGAAGATAAGTCGGTGAACCAACTAAAAAAAGCTTATTTTTTAAGACTGAAAGTTTACTTATCAAAACTTCAAGGGGTGCCTGGGTGACTCGGTTGCTTGGGCATCCTACTCTTGGTTTCGGGTCAGGTCATGACCTCACAATTTATGGGATACAGCCCCCGTCTTTCCCTTTCTCTCTGTATCCCTCCCTTGCTTGTGCATTTTCTCTCTCTTTCTCTCTCTCTTTCTCTTTTCCAAAATAAATAAATAAATATAAAAAAAAACCTGACTTTAAGACCCTTGCCTCATTGTGCCCACAAGCTCAAAGCTATTATGTGATAAAATTTCCTAAATCTTGAGTAGTTCTTACCTTATCAACTGACCTTTAAATTCCCCAGCCCAGGTCCTAATATCCTCCTTGATGATCCTTCCCTTGAAAAATGTCTAAGATTCTGTTGAGGTGCTGCTCTCCCTGATGGCAGTGTATCTAATAAACTTAGGTATAGTTGATCAATAGGTATTTTTGAGGAGTTGGAAGTCATAGTTAAATCAGTATCAGTCAGTTGCATAAACTACAAAATAATCCCTGCATTTTAAAAACTAAAATGGAGAGTTTGACTGAAAAGCATAAATTACTTAGCTACAGACTGATGACTTGAGTTAATTTGGCATTTTTGCAGATGTTCCCTGGGTTTTTCCTGTCCACATATGATTTTATTCTTGGGAAAATCTCTAGCAATATGGCAAGGTTTGGTATCCCAGAACATCCTAGTTTAACACCTTCCTCTGTCAAAAATTTCTAGTTTGCACTTTTTCCTGAAAATTTTAATCTGTTCAAGCATCATATTCCTCCCTAGGATACAAAATCCCTGATTATTTTCCTTATTAGGGGTCATTCTGTAGCTGTTGCCATCTTTTAATATATGTTCTGAGCTAATTAGAAAAATAATATTTATGGTAATTAGGCAATTATAGCATTTACTGCAGCTTAATCATTTTCTCCTTTGAAATAAACTGTTTATTTTACACAGAAATAGCTTACTATTACTCTTTCTCAATTCTAAACCTATGCCTGACTTTAGACACAATTTTCAAAAATTCCAGAGAAAGTATGTTTGAGCCCATGAACTGAGGTTCCAAAGGCTATAGAGAGGTATATCCAAGAATATAAAGAGCTTACCCAAACAAAAAAGAGGGAGATGGAGGGAAAGTCAGTCAAGAATGATCTGAGAAGAAACACTGGAGTAAATACCTGAAAGACAAATAGGGATACCAGTGATTGATAAGCTTGGGTTTTTAAAGGGCACATATGGAAGATGACCAGGAATGAATGTGACAGAATGGGATGACAAAACATCTAGAAAGTAAATCTAAAATTCAGAATAAGCCTAAATTTGCCCCTCAAAAATAAAAATAAAATGATTTTAAAATTGAACTTGGCTACAAAGATCTTTAAAATTACATGTACAACATGAAGAAGAAAAGACACTTAGCTGGAAAACTAGACAGGGCATTATGTCTATGGGAGTATGTGGTTAAAGGTCAAAATCCTTAAAGTGTTTTGACTTAAACTCAAACTCATATTTAAGGTAAAGAAAGCTAGACTTTAAAATAAAATTCATATGATATATCCTGGAGCCCTTGGACATGTCTGCCTTGGCAACAAAACAAGGAATTAGTGAAAGTCACACAGCAGTTGAGCAAAGGTAGGTTACTGACTCCAGCTCTAGGAGTCTGGAGTCAAATTGCAAGTTCAGGTGCAGCTACAATATATGACATAGCATAGACTAAGCTTCTGGCATATTTTTAATAAAATCAATTACAGTTTATTTCTCATTAATTATAATTTTGGAATCAGTAGGAGAAGCAGCAAAGATGTGTAATGAGTTGGGATACTCAAATGTCAACATGAGATAAAAATATTTGCTAGTACATGTGCTCCTATGCCTCAATGTTCATAGCAGCACTCTCCACAATAGCTAAAACATGGAAAGAGCCTAAGTGTCCATCAACAGATGAATGGATCAAGAAGATGTGGTTTATCTATACCATGGAATACTACATGGCAATGAGAAACAATGAAGTCTGGCCATGTGTAGCAACATGGATGGACCTTGAGGGTGTTATGCTGAGCGAAATAAGTCAGGCAGAGAAGGACAAATATCATATGTTTGCACGTATAGGAGGATTAGGAGGAACTTGACGGAGGACCAAGGGGGAGAAGAAGGGTGGAAATGGTGGGGGAAAGGGAGAGAGGCAAACCATGAGAGCCTCTTGAATGCTGACAAAAACTGAGGACTGATGGATGTGGGGGGGGAGGGGCATGGAGGAGGGCACTTTGGGGATGAGCACTGAGTGTTATGTGGAAACTAATTTGACAATAAACTATTTGTAAAAAAAATATATATATATATTTGCTAGTATTTTAGTATGTAGGCCCCCAGATTTTGTGTATGTAGATATAGATACATAACAAGATTGGTATAATACAGTATCTAGTGTTTTATAACCTTTTAACCAATGTATATTAACATTTCTCAAAAATATTCATCAGTAATCCTAACATCTTTATAGAGTCTGGATTGGATCATAATTAGCTATCAAACTACTGTGGGGTTTTTTTTTAAGATTTTTTAAATGTTTATTTTTGAGAGAGAGAAGACAAAGAGACAAAGCATGAGCAGGGGAGGGGCAGAAAGAGATGGAGACACAGATTCTGAAACAGGCTTCAGGATCCAAGCTGTCAGCACAGAGACCGACGTGGGGCTCGAACTCATGAGCTTTGAGTTCATGACCTGAGCTGAAGTTGGAGGCTTAACTGACTAAACCACCCAGATGCCTCACTAACAAACTACTGTTAAAATTTTAATGTTTCAGCCCCAAAGAATTCTTAAAGCTATATTTTCATACATTGCTATTTTCTTCAAGTAAACCCTGAAAATACAAATTCTGAGTCCCAGGCTATGCACCTTTTTAAGGCTTGGATTTTTTTCCTTATCACCTAAACTGTTAAAGTCATGTTTTTAGGAATTTATTGATGAAGAAGTATAAGAAATTGTACCTTTAAAAAAAGGTAAATGGCAGTGACTTTACTACTTCTAAATACCATATTTTAATATATTTTTAGGCAATAGATGAGAAAATATTAAGATTAAGGTCAGATGATCTGGATCAAATTCTACAATGCCATTTATTACTAGAGTCTCTCAAGTAAGGCATTGATCTCTACCAACCCCTTTCATCATCTTTAAAGTTGGATAAGTAATACCTGTCATAGCAGCTTTTCATGTTTGTTTTAATGATCAATATGCAACAAAGCACATGGAGTACTTAGAAATATATATCAGAGATTTTCAGTAAGGTCAAAGCTGAACAAAAGGCATAGTCAGACTTCAGAGGGTGTCTACAGTATCCACAGGAGCCCACTGGTGGCCCAATAGGTCAGAGAGCTGCACGTACTCTGGCCAGCCACAGGCTTCAGTCCATGTGTCAGCCAGAGAGCAGTTATTACTGAATGTAAGGGAGGAAGTAGGATTTTTTTTTCTCTATTGCTACTTGAGGCTAGAGGTTACAATCTATTAAAGGCTCCCTTATGTACTGCCTACAGTTGATGTTAGTTGTGAACCAAAGGCATAGTTAGAGTGCCACTTCGCAGATCTATATGTGACCTTTGCATGTGCCCTGGATTTCCTTACAACCTGGTGTTTAGGCTCTAGCCACTATGGGCAAGCATCAAGAGAGACAGACAGACAGTGAGAACCACAGAGAACTCGCCTTGCCTTTATGAAGTAGCAACGAGCTGTTTTAAGTGACATAGGATTATATATAACACAACTGGTCAAGATAATTTCAAAGTCCAGCTTTGGTTCAAGAAGAGGGAATATTATGAAAACACCAAGTGAGATAATATGTCTTGGTGAGGACATATTTTGAAAATACAATGTGATACAGGGCCAGAATATACAAATCCTTGGAAATGCTACTTCTCCCTTCTCCACGAAGTTCTAAAAGCCACCCTCTTCTTCCTAGGAGCCATCTTGTGTAGGTATCAAGAGTGGTAATGTGATGTAGAAGATGAGAAATCTGAGAGATGAGAAATTCTGAATATTATAAAAAGCTATAAAAGCCTTGAAAAATATTAGTATTAGCTACGTGATAAACTGGGTTGGGTTAATGACTAACATTTATACATATTTACTACCCAAAGTGAGGGGTTTGGAAGAATTACTTAGTTATACATAACATTAGAAATATTACATTTTCTCAACATCTTAATTCTAGTATAGGCTGAAAGTTATTACTCCATTTTTATTGAATTAGGTTTGTAAAAAGTTATTCACCGTTAGTTTAGAGATGATTTTATAAAAAGTTGCTTGCTTGAACCAACAGAATGGGAAAAGATAGTTGCAAGTGACATATCAGATAAAGTGTTAATATTCAAAATCTAAAAGGAACTCACCAAACTCCACACCCAAAAAAAACAAACAACCCAGTGAAGAAATGGGCAGAAGAGATGAACAGACACTTCTCCAAAGAGGACATCCAGATGGTCAACAGACACATGAAACGATGTTCAGCATCCCTCCTCATCAGCGAATTACAAATCAAAACACTGAGATACCAACTCATGCTGGTCAGAGTGGCTAAAATAAGCAAATCAGAGAACTCTAGAGGCTGGTGAGGATGTGGAGAAACAGGCACCCTCCTACACTGTTGGTGGGAATGTAAACTGGTGCAACCCCTCTGGAAAACAGTGTGGAGGTTCCTCAAAAAATTAACAATAGAACTCTCCTATGACCCAGCAATAACACTGCTAGGAATTTACCCAANCAAACTATTTGTAAAAAAAAAAAAGTTGCTTGCTTGTATTTAATATAGCAAATTGCCTGTTAGGATGGAATATTAAAATGGTTGAAGTTGGGAAATTCTCATTTGAGATTCAAGGCATACACCTCTGAACTAGGAAAATGGTCGTACTTTGAGCTTTGTAAAAATATGTGCCTATTAAACAGGTACCTTCCAATTATTCTTAGAGAAGTTCTAAACCTATGAGTGTCGATGCCCCAGAAAAAATTCTTAATTTAGTAGATTTGGGGGACATTTACTGTCAGGTATTAGGATTGTCTTACAGGATCTGTGCATACATGTCAGAATAAAGGAAATGTGGGTTCTCAATATTAATACATTTACTAAGAATAGGAAGCAAGCTCTGGACACAGACAGATAAAATAGCTTCTTTTTCCTCAAGTTGAGACACCTTGTAGACTTTATTTCCCTTTGAGCTTGAAGTCAGAAGCCATGACTAGGCCTCTTCTGTTCAGATCTTTGCCTTCTGTTTTTGTTCTAATTTCTTGCTGTGTTCTACTTTTTTAAAGTAACTCCATTGCTTTAATTTTTAATTTTTTTATTTGAGAGAGAGAGAGAGAGCATATGAAAGGGTGAGAGAATCTTAAGCAGGCTCCACACTTAGTATGGTGCCTGATGTGGAGCTTGGTTCCATGACCCAGGGATCATGACCTGAGCTGAAATCAAGAGTTGGATGCTCAATTGTCTGAGCCACTCTGTGGCCCCATTTTATTCTTTTTCATTCACTTAATTTTGCCTTTCATTTTCAGCACACAATTCCTTATTTTTGGATTTTTAAAGATAATTTTCAGTGATTTTTACTTTGTAATCATTCGTTTTTATAACATTTTTTATTGGATACTATATTTTCTCTCACCTTTTAAGGTTATTGATTACAGTTACATTGATTTATCATTTTCTTCATGCACTTTTTCTGTTTATTTACTTTGTAGGTATTTTTGATGTTGAGGGACTTCCTCAACTGTCTGGTTACATGGTATTTATTACACTTAAGAGGGAGACAGCAGTTTGTCAGCAGCTCTACATCAGTGGATAAGTTTCATGGACTACAAGTCTTCCCCAAAGACTGAAAGGGTGAACCCCTGGCTTTTTTTTCTACCTTCCAATGTAGCTATTTATAAGTTCTGTTTCCTTTGGTTGATTTTTCAGAGAAAGATCTAGTATTATCACAGGAAGTTTTAAAGATAGTTTAGAAACAAGAGAAGAAAATTTCTCATGATTGTGTATACACATCTTTATGTAATACCTCTCTGTACAACCTTGCTCTTTGCCCTCCCGTGTACTTGTCTGTTTATGTCTAGATTTATGTCATGTGGCGGGGGGGAGGAGGAGGATGTTAAGGGGATTATGCTGAGGGTGGAAGCCAGAAGGTCCTTACATGCTCTCATAGTCTCCATTGTATGTTATATCAACCTCCTGCAGCTTTCTGGCGTTCCATGGAGCAGATTGCCTGTCTTCTCACAAAACCACCCCAGCAATTTCAGGAATTTTGGTAAATCATATATCTTCCCCCATCTGCCTTTCGTCATCATACATTGGGAGAAGAGGATTACAGAAGTCTCCTAATTTTATCTGAATTCAAAAATGATATTTTTGTTCTTCTCCTTGATGCTCTTGATGTGGTTTTGAAGGGGAAGGGGAAAGATAGGTTGACTCTACTTTTTGGAATTGTAATTCTGGTTTATATATAAAGTACATTTTAAATAACATTAATACATATATTTATAAGATAAAACATCTAGATTTTAAAGAACAAAAATAATTTTAAAAATCCAGAACCCTATCACTCTGAGGTAATCACTCTTACAGTATATATTCTTATTTGACATATTTGTTTTCATTTGATCTTGCTGACCTAAAGTTAATTGCTAAACTACCCAGGATCTCAAGACTTAATCTAGCAAAATTGAGAGATTACATCAATGGAATTGAAAGGTAAAATACACCTTCCAAAGCCAGTTTACCATTTAATGAAATGAAGCTCCCTGTTAGAGCATCAAGTATATCTCTTTAATTACTGCTATTTTTCCAGAAGGTGTTTACAAACATTAGAGAGCACAACATGAAGACTTAAACTCTAAAAATTGATACTTGTTGTCTATACAAATAAATGGCTTAATAGAGTTAAAAACAAAAACTCCCATACAATTGAGAAAATGAGAAGTGTTATTGATTGCTTCTCTATAGTTTCACTTTCCACAGCTCTGAAACAATAACATTTGTGAAGCAGTCATGAGCTACCTAATTAATCAATCATGATTCATGACAATGAAAAATCCCTTTGCAACAAAGGCCATGTCTTATTTATCCTTATCTCTTTCATGATGCTTGGATAACAACTTTGCATGTATTTCACTCTTAAGAAAAGGATATTAAATACCTGAAAAAATACCTCTGAAAAAATTTAATAGACTACATTTTTTCATTCCATTTTTTTTCCTCTTTGCTGAGATCAATTCCAGTTTAGACTCAGATATGAGATACTGTGATGGCATTTGCAAGTCAAAATAAAATGTAATTTGCTTGACTCTCCTCAGAATAAAGAGGCTTCCCTTTCTCTTTCAAGTAAGAAACATCATTTTGTCAGAAATGTGTGAAAGATTTATAACTTTTGAAAATATTTTTAAAAAACTGTATATTTGGAGTATAACAAATTTGGTTAATTAATTCTTTAATTTAATGAGGTATTACTAGATAATATATATATTGATTTAATAAAAATACAGATGAGCAAAAACAAAGAAGTAAAGATAGGAATTTGGAACCATAATCCCAAAAGTCAAAGATAGCCACTGTTTATGTTTTATTCCAGTTTTTATGAATAATATGTGTACTATATTTAAAACCAAAGAACTGCATGATTTGATCATACAAATAATCAGAAATGAGCTCTTTTTCTCAGCATTCTGAGTAAACCTGAGGATTAAAGACATAACAAAAGCCTCCCATACAGCTGATCAAAGTACGCACTGAAATAACCATATTCAACACAAATACTTGTGGGAAGAGATGAGTAATAAGTGGTGGAAAGAAATATGTGGAAACTACCTGTTTCCTTCATTTCTTCATTTTGCTCCCACAACATTTTTTTCCTTGGAAAGGATGCAACTGGGTATGAATGGGAAACCAGTGACTCGTTTTGGATAAATAATGTTGTGTATCTCAAACCACTAACCATCTTTTCAAGTTAAGAAAGTCATCCAAACAAGTAGGATGTGCAATCATTCTCAGCCTGAGACCATCCATGGTTTAATTAATGGGTTGGCAAACTATGGCCTGGGGGAACATTCAGCCTGCTGCCTATTTTCATATTGCCTATGAGTTAAAATTTGTTTTTAAATTTCTACATGGTTAGACAGAAGTCAGAAGAATAATACCTCATGTCAAAACTATATGAAATTCAAATTTCAGCATCATTAAAGTTTTATTGGAACAGCCAACACATTCATTTATATAGCATCTATGACCATTTTCATGCTACATGAAGTTGTCACCGAGACAAAAATTGGGTGGCCTGTAAAGTCTAAAATACTTTCTAACTCTTTATAGAAAAATATTGCTGACCCTTGGTTTTATCTCTTCATCTCACTTTTGATAGCATCATGGGCTGGTCCTCCTTGGTCCATTCCTCCTATGTTGATATTTTGGAATGGAAAATGTGATCCTCTGGCTTATTCAACCTAAGATTAACTTGCTAGAACTGGAAGGCTTATTTTTTTAATTCATCCAGCTGCTCCATCTTGAAAAACAAAGCAAAATTCAGTAAAACTAAAGCTACTAGGGAGGCATCTGCTAAAGAATAAACCATTTTTTCCATCGCCTTTATTCAAAAGAGTGCTCTAGTCAAACTAGTCAAAAGCATCATTTACTTTCCATGATCTCTTTATCCCAAGGTGAGATCATCACTGCAATATCAAGTCGTTGTTTTTTAATTTCTCTTTTCAACTGGTGTATTCATATTTAAGGTTGAGTCTTTAGAAGCTAGTAACTTCTTATTGTCTCACTGTTTTATCTTAATTAATGAGATAAAGTTTAGAGAGTATGTTTGTTGTCAGCAGTCATTAATGACCAGTTTTTTATCACAGTGTTTTCAATAGATAAACAATTGTAAAGTTCACATTTCTTCACCTCACAAGGCAAGATCATCACCAACTCCTTTCACTTTCTATTGTAAACTCCTTCGGCTTGCAAAAATTATGGGAGATTTTGGTGTGATAAGGAAGGAATGCATACAAATCAGTCATTGAAAACTGTACTTAGCATAATCTGGCAACTCTGTTGAGAATATCTTCAAGTTTTGAAGGGATACAACTGGTGTATTGTATTAAGTATTTATTACCAAGATACATATGTAATGCAGTAAAGTACATACTTATTTTGTGTGTTGATTCTGGTAATATCATAGACTCTGTTTCCATGCCTGTGGTACACAACATGCTCCATGGGTAATTAATAAACTACTTTAGATATATTTAGGTTAATAGCAGAGACCTTAATTTTATTTTTCATCTACTACTTTTACCTTAAGGGCAGATAATTTAACTGGATCTGGTGTTGTTGTTGTTGTTTTACCAGCCCATATGGAGTTCCACGGTGAAGTAAAGTTTCATGCAAGCTACTTTAGAGATACTTAACTGTCATAGATTACATAGATGCTTGCTTGTCCACTATCCCTTCGTTGGGGTGTCATTCCTCCTCCTCCTTCCCACAGTAACACTATTCTGTGTACTTGGTTTGGTTATAATTGACTCTATCTCCCTAATGCCAAAAGTAGCTATGTGATCCAGGTTGGGCCAATATTCTTGGTCTTTAATTCAGAGATAACCATATGACCATATCCTAGGAGTTGGAATCCTTGACACTAATTTTGCTGTCAGCAAGGCACAGCCTTTTTTTCTGGGGGAGGGGGGGGTTCAGGCTCTTCATTAATTAGTTCACTCATTAAATAAATTTTAACGTGTATCTTTATATGCCAGGCTCTGATCTGACCTGTTGAAATAAATCAATGAAACCAAATAGAATAAAACACTCCCACCCTATAGAGTTTACCTTCTAACTGGGGGAAGGAGATTGATAATACCCAATTGGTATAAGTAACATTTTACATGTCAGAAAGGAATAAGAACCATGGACAAAAGGGGAAAACAAAGCAAGGAAATGGAATTAGGGGTACCAGGTTGAAAGGATACAGTATTAAGTTGGATGGTCAGGATAGCTGTTATTAAGAAGGTAACATTTGAACATTGCCTGAGGGAGTTAACCATGCATTTATCTCGGATATAAAGTGTCTCAGCTATGAAAACAAAATGATATTATGAAAGAGAGAGGAAAGATCAAAGAGCTGAGTTTTTAATCTTTCAACAATAAGAAGAGGTTAAGGAGACATGGAAGAAAGATAAGTAAAAAGTTAAGGACAGAGCCATCAATAAGGTAGGAAGCAAACCAGGAAAGTGTGGTATCATAGAGGAAGGTGTGATCAACTCCTAGCCACCTTGCTTGTTGGGTAAAGAGAACCTGTATGATATTGAAACCAAGAAGTGCAGAGAAAATGTGTTGAATCAAATTTGTATGGCTTTTAATTTCACTCTGATCCCCCTCTACATCACTGTTGCCCAGGACAATGACTTTGGACTCATTCAACACAAACATGACAAGAATCATAGTTACTTAAACAGAAGAGTTCCATTTTGAATATTTTCCTAAAAATGGAGCAGTGTAATCGGCAAATATTTCATTTTTTTTTTTTACATGAAAGACTTCACTTCCTGGACTGAGCATCTTTCTAAGTCTACACCTCCAAAGATGCCATCTATTTATTATAATATATCTAGTTCATATTAAACCCAAATCATGCCCATCCCCTTCCTAAATGTGTGGCTATTGTTACTTATCTCTGCAAACAAAGATGGTATCTTCAAATTGTTTTTGAAGCTAATTTCCAATATTACAATTTACTCTACTGACATTCACTTACTGATTTTTTGGATAGTACCTATTTATGGAATCTTGTTACCACAGGGCTACTTACAGTATTAGAGTTTTATTCTTTTTAATGGTATTTTTAATTTAAATTTTAATTAATAAACAGTGCAATATTGGTTTCAGAAGTAGCATTCAGTGATTCATCACTTATATACAACACCCAGTGCTCATCACAAGTGCCCTCCTAGCTCATTTCCCACCCACCTACCTCCTTCAACCTTCAGTTTGTTCTCTGTCCTTAAGAGTCTCTTGTAGTTTGTTTCCCTTTCTTCTCTTTTCCCACACTTCCTATAACTTCATTTGTTTTGTTTTTTAAGTTCCATACATGAGTGAAATCATATGATGTTTGTCTTTCTCTGATGGACTTTGCTTAGCAGAATACACTCTAACTCCATCCATGTCATTGCAAACAGCAAGATATCATTCTTTGTGATGGCTGAGTAATACATGTATACCATACCTTCTTTATCCATTCATCAGCCTATGGACATATGCATTCTTTCCATATTTTGGTTTTTGTTGATAATGCTGCTATGCACATTGGGGTGCATGTACCCCTTCAAATCTGTATTTTTGCATCCTTTGTGTAAATACTTCAGTGGGGAAAAACAGCCTTTCCCCCACGGTCAGGAGGAAGACATGAATGCCTGCTTTCACTATTACTATTTAACATAGTACTGGAAGTCTTAGCCTCAGCAATCAGACAACAAAATTAAATAAAGGGCATTTAAATCAAATCAGCAGGAAAGAAGTCAAACTTTCACTGTTTGCAGCTGACATGATACTCTAAACCTGAAAGACTCCACCAAAATTTTGCTAGAATACATGAATTCAGCAAAGTTGCAAGATATAAATTCAACATGCAGAAATGTGTTACATTTCTATACACCAGTAACAAAACAGCAGAAAAGGAAATCAAGGAATCAATTCCATTTACCTGGGATTCTTACTTTATGAGATAAGCATGAACCATCATTTCAAGGAGGTCTAGAAATATTTTCTCAATGACATTCAAAAGAAAATTAAGAATTTCCCCCAAATCCCTTAGTTCATCTGTAATTTTTCCAAACTGGATTTTGAGGTAACAAACTTAATGCTCCTTTGGTGATGATCCTTTTACTAACTATTCTTATGACATGAGATGTCCAAGATTTTCATGAGCCAAGCACAGTTTACAATTTTGTAGAACCATTTTTATAACACAGAATATAAATCTAAGCATGCCTCCCTTGGATAGTATCAGTTTCATGTCAATAAGCCCATAAGGCAGAAATGAAAAGAATATTTTGAAAGTGAGACATCAGGTAAGATTTTAAAAGACAACATTTCTATGACTCCTCAATTCCTAGACCTCTGTAATTAGCTATGGAAGAGGTAGCATTAGATATAAGTTGTTCTTAGATCATGTAGTGCACAACATAAGACAAGGCAGATCTTCAGCCCATTATGGTCAATGAAGGGACACTGAGTTTTCAATAGATCAAGTTATCATTTAAGGCCAGCTGCATATGCACAGTGTGAACATGATAGGAGTAGTTCCTTTCATGGGCTTCAGCTTACTGCTTCTATTCCTGGGAAATGAATGCCATGGACAGAAGTGATACTGATGGGAGAACTTGGTGGCACATGAAATACTCAGTAAGTCCATATCATAGACAGAAGATGGCCATAGAAAGCAAATTTAGATTCCAAATAGTGTTTTTCAATGAAAGCAAACAATTGTCATATTAATGCGACAAAAAAACTTGATGTAATCAACATGCTAGCATTGGCTAGCTGTTTTCAACTAAGAGCATAGTGCTTTATTAGAAATTCGAATCTTCTTGCTGCTGACAAACTTGGTTCTCAGTAATGACTATAGTCAAATTACCTTGATAAGAAAAGGACAAGTCACCAGACCCAAACACAGTCCAGTCCCTTTTCTTTTCTAGTAAAATTACTAGATTCAGACCTGTTTCTCAAGAGATTCATCCAGTCTTTATCCAAAACCCAAAGGCACAAATCCTCCATTTCTACTTCTCCACAATCTTTGACAATTTGGCCAAAAGTCTGCCACTCTCCTCAAATCAAGGATCTAGATCTAAATTGAGGCATAACAAACTTCAAAATGCCTTACCTGAAGTTCTGTTGAATGGGAGGATTTTCTCACTTCATTATCTTGCAAACTGACTCTTAAGGAGTGCTCTAATGTTGTAGCAATTCACTTTAGGATAGTGCTTTTGGGCCCTGCAGAATTCCCTACAAGTATCTCTTATGACTTTTATCCCCTTTAAGTTGGACAGAAAATTGTCTATGAAGCCATAGGCAGAGATTGAGAGAGGAAGAATGGGAATGCGACCTATATAAAGTCAGTGAATATAGGAAGAATTTATTTACTCAGTGTACACAGGGGCTTGATCCTAAATAGACTACTTCTTTGTAATAATGGACTTTACCTGGACATATCCAAACATATAATTTGGTGGATAATAGATAATAGATCACAATGTTCATGTCTCAGGATAACTTGTATTTCATGGTCAGGCATTTGTACTTCAAAGGCCTGTAGAAAATAAAATATTCTTTCTAAAAGGGACGTGCCAGTCTGCTGCAAGATATATCATACACCACAGGTGGCATATTTAAATGTCCATTGCGGTTTTATTGATGAATTCTGCTCTGTTAGAGACTTCAGACCTACTTCAGGCCTCTGAAAACTCAGTAGTGTCATATGAACTAACTGGAAAAGCAGCTCATAGTAGGCCAATCTAAACTTCTTCAATGTTTCTATAAAGTATACAATGTATGGTAGAACAGCTAAAATAAATTATTCAGTAGTGAAGGATATCTAGGATGAAAAATAAGATACCTTCAAAATAAGAAGTCAATTAAATACTACCTTCCTTCTGAATTAGAGTAAAAAGCATTGTTAACCTAAGAGGGGATAACAATTAACTCCACGTCTTTAGATTGATAAAAACTTCCCTAAGATGTATACCCCTATAAGCTTCATTTCTAACAGCTATCACTCTTTTTTTTTTTTTTGATCAAAATACTAACAACCTCCATTTCCCTAGGGCATAAGGCCAAGTATGACATCATCACATTGACAGAGAAGTGTGACGGCCTGGGAAGGAAAGATGGTCCATATTTTTGATGACTACTTTATGATAGAGATTTTCCTCTGTTATATATGGCTTTGGCATTTAGTATTGTCTGAAAAAGAAGTGCCTAAAAACACGTGCATAAAGAACTAAATGTAAGTTAATATTTGTAAAACCAAGGTTCATATTCTAGAACTCAATATGTTTGTCTAGGTCAAATTAGAGAAATCAAAGAGAGCTACCAGAATGACAGTACCCAGGAAATCTTTGATAATAACTGAAGTTTTAAGGATGTTTCTCTATAGAATGTGACTTTGGTTTGTAAATATAGAACACAGGAGAAGTACCAATGGCTTCCATCTAGTCAGCAACATCAAAATTCCAATGTCATTTACTTCATGAGTTAGGGAACCACCAGCTTCTTCTCTTTTTCTTTTTCCCTTCCTTCCTTCCTTCCTTCCTTTCTTTTTCTTTCTTTCGTTACTAAATACAATTCCTAAGTACATACTCTTGAATTTGGAACATAAATTTTAGAATAATGTAAACCATTTGTCCCACCTATGGTGAGATCAACTCAGTCATAATCATTTATAACTTGATACTTGTAAGTCTTCAGCAGACCTCTGGGGTCAATGTTTGAAAACATTTAAAGTATCACTTCTAAAATAATAATCCAGTGTCTTTATAATTATTTTGAGTTTATGAGGAATAGTAAGGTAGCATAGCATGTATAAAAGCAATTATAGGGGTACTTGGGTGGTTCAGTCGGTTAAGCCTCTGACTTCGGCTCAGGTCATGATCTCGTGGTTTGTGGGTTCGAGCCCCGTGTCGGCTCTGTGCTGACAGCTCAGAGCCTGGAGCCTGTTTAGGATTCTGTGTCTCCCTCTCTCTCTGACCTTCCCCTGTACACACTCTCGCTCTCTCGCTCTCTCTCAGAAATAAACAAAACATTAAAATTTTTTAAATAAATAAATAAAAGCAATTATAGCAGCCTTTACCATACATTCCTGATTTTGTGCTTTTTAATTGCCTCATATCATAATAACCAAGGGGACCAAGTATCTCTGTCTTACTGAAATTTAATATTTACTATTTCCAGAACTCTCTGAGTATTTCATATACATTATATTTATTCTCACAATAACCCTTTTGAGTAGTATTCTTATCACCATTTTATATTTCTTTTGAAGAGATTGCGGCCTTAAATCACACAGCAAGTATAAGGGGGCCCAATATTTGAACCCATGCTGTTTTCACTACACTGTTGATATAATATGTTGTTGTTATGAGAGAAGCACAGCTCCTATTTTTATCAGGCCAGTGCAATTTCCTTGGGTATCAAATATAGTGTTAGGAAATACTTTTAAATTTCATCCTATATTATCTAAACCATAATCAAGTATTTCTAGTATTATCATTTCCTAAAGCTGAAATATCACACCCACTTCTTGCTCTTGCTTATAGTCACTACCTGTGCCTACCAACTTTGACGAATCCCATTATAGTCAACAACTCCTTTGTGGTTATAACCTCTCACACCAGTGGACAAAGGACAAAAGGTTGTGTTAGCCTTCCTGAGACTTTCCTGTATTAGCCTCTTCTTCTGGCCTCTAACAACCAGGAAACACCATGTAGGAAACATAATGTGGGCTCTAGTTATAGATTATAGACCTACTATATAAGTTCTTTCTCCCCAAACCTCTGAATTTCTAAATTATGTCAGACCTGGCACTTCACAGCACTCGTCATGAATCAGGTTTTATTATAATTGCATATGAGTTAAAACAGCAAGTTCTTAAAACTCTTGAGAGCTGTCCATGATTGTGCTTTAATTTGGATTCCTGATGGGTCCAAAAAACAAAAATGAAGCATAAAGCATATTTTAAGTACGTGCTCTTGTCCTCTGGACAAAGTACCTTTAAAATCGAAGACCCAAAGACCACATCATCTCTTCTACCTTCTGTTAGTACTCTGACAACTTGTACAACTCCTGGGTACATTTCCACTCTTTCTGAGTATGGTTTTCCATAGTGATGCTAACAGGGTCAGTGACAGATTCCAACTCTACTTAATGGATATGCCTCATCATTAGGAAGATCATTTGGTGGGGTTGAGGGAATACAGGGATGATCATTTTAACTGAAAAAAAAAAAAAGAGGAAGGTATAGGGAAGGGTTCTGGTGGTAGAGAAATTATTACAAATGTCTTGGTATGTCAGGTATTCAAACCAAAATCTCACTTAATACTTCTAAAAGTCCACTTCAGTGAAAAAAAATCCCATTTTTACCAGTCAGAACCATAACTTTAACCACAAAAATTTAATGCAACTGGGAATTCAGCTCTCTCATACATTGTCCTAAATGCCCTATGCCACTGCTCCCTGGATAAGTCAAGCTGAAAGTGTTCCTTTCTACATAGTCATATGGTTATACCAGTTAGGATATCTTTCAGTACAAAGGACAATAGACCTAACTAAATAATAATAATGTTTCCTTTATATATACAACAAAAACCTGAAGAGAGTTCTAGTGTTGCTCCAAGAGCTCAATAGCATCACCAAGGACTGAGGCTTTTTTCATCTTCCCCCTCTACCAAATGGAACATATTGGCTCAGCTTTAGTGTTGCCTCTCATGGTCAGAAAATGGTTATTACAGTTCTAAGGATTATGATAGTCAATAAAATATCTAGTTGAAGGAAAGAGGTATTTATCCAAAATGTACATTTTCATGGAAGAAAATCTTTCCCGTAGGCTAAGAAGACTACCCTTCATGTGCAAACCAGGGTCTACCTTCAATGGGCAGAGATACTTGGTCATGATCTAGTTGTAGATAAAAAATGAGTATTTGGCATTTTAATGTTTGTCCAAAAAAGGTTTTAAACAATCAGAATGGGAGAGGTTGTCAGTTGGGTGAGCAATCCAGCATATTTGATACAATACTGGAACTCAGTTTTGTTAGCTGTCTACAATCAGACTGAGTATCCTGCTTTCTCCATAGAGAAAACATAGGGTCATCACAATGGCTTGTTTATATATTATTCTTCCACATCATAATACTGTAATATGGTGCCTACTATGTGACCCAAGACTTGACTTGGTTGAGTGTATATAATCCTGAAACAAGAGTGTAATGGTTTGATACCTTAATTTCTGATTCACTCCCCAAATCCAAATGAATGGGAGCACTTCATGTTCCCTATTTTTTCCACCCAACTCTATTTCACGTCTGAGGCCTACTCCTTAAAAACCTCACTATCAGGTATTACCAATACATTTCAGAAAGCCTGTATGGAAGAGATAAAATTTGGGTGGCTTTGGCACAAGACATTTGTTATAAGAATGTTCAAGAGTAGTCACATGTCTCTTGAGCCATGCCATTATTCTCCCAGTTTCAATTAAGAGCTAAGATATCCACTAGACTATTCAGAGGGAGATCAAGTGGCCTGCCTCTTTGTGTTGATTTAATAGTTATATATCCTAAAAATGACCATTTTGACACCATTCAATATGGAACATATTAGTAAGCAGAATTTCATTTGGACTACCACAGGAGTAATTGTCCTTTTCCAAGAGTAGATGTCAGTGGAAATGTTTGAATCATATACTATAATCCTGATCCCGTCATCTGCGGCTAGGCCAGCAGGGTTACTTTCCCTAAACACAGGTGGCATAATCCTCAACAGTTTATTTTTTCAATGTCTTTTATTTATTTCTGAGAGAGAGAGAGAGAGAGAGAGAGAGCAAGCATGGGCAGAGGAGGGCTGGAGAGAGAGGGAGACACAGAATTAGAAGCTGACTCCAGACTCTGAGCTAGCTGACAGCACAGAGCCCGATGCAGGGCTTGAACCCACGAACCATGAGATCATGACCTGTGTCGAAGTCGGAGGCTTAACTGACTGAGCCACCCAGGTGCCCCAATCCTCAACAGTTTATTATTAAAATAAAAAATATTAGAAGGATACAGTGAATTTCAAATGTTCTTTAGGCTTTATTTCTGAACCAATTCAAACACCAATACATTCTTAGAGAATGCTTGTTTCATACCAGTCAGTATACTAAGTGTTTTCCATATTTAATCAGCATAGAAGTAGTACTAACCTCACTGTACCAATGAAGAAACACAGTCAGGAAGTAACTTCCCTGATATTAGGCAAAAGAGAAGACTACCTATACTGAATGAATTACCTGACTTTGAATAGCTTGAAAGAAGATAGGGAGAAGTTAGAAGAAAGCCATTTAAATTCGGTTGCCCCCCACATAAGTCACATGTAAAAATAAATAAATAAACATAAAAAGACAAAAATGTATTAACCAGATTTTCAATGTTTATGGCTAGTATTTTTTCAAGCTGCCTTTAATCATTAAGTTAGACTAAGTGAGCATAACATATGCCTAAATTTTGGTAATAAACTTCATCCTAATAGAATTCTACTTAGAGCCTCAGCTTCTTAAACACATTTGTAGTTGAGTGTGTTTTAGGTGATTTTTATTTATCTTTTGTTTGTTTTAGATGATTTTTAAATGCTGCTTTGCAAATCTGTTAAATTAGAAGGAAACCAACTCACTGTGACTACTGCACGCCAGAAGTGAGTTCAGGTGCCTTGTGCACACCAGGTCACTGAATTTTATTAGTAGTCTTACTTATCTTATAGTTGAATTACTTCCTCACTGATTCCAGAAATAAATTATGATGACATAAATCTTAATGAAGCTTCCTTAATATACACATTTAAATATTGCATTATATCACTTAACTGAAAACTTTAAGCTATCTCTGAAAAAATCTCCAAATATATAAACTATGGTTTTCCAAAAGTGATTACAAGTGTTTGTCATTGTTCCCAAGAGTACATGTAATTTTTTCCCTGATTATACATGCTTGAAATGGAACATTACAAACTAACCTAGGTAATGATTTTGATCTATATTCTGATGTTGTGTACATGCCCTTCATTTTTAATTTGTATTCAGATATTCACATCAGGAGGCAAGAGTCTAATTGATTGTTCCAAAGACAGAGTGCCTACTGCATCAAAATAATTGGAAATTTGCAACTCAACCTTGTATACATAATGCATTTTTCCCTAGTTAAGATTTCTTTTGAATTTGTAGCTGTTCAGTCTAAATGCAAACATTTTGAAAATTATTAGAGTGGCAGTTTATTCTTATGGACACTCTGCAGTTCATAATCATATGCATTTAAAACACCAAGAAAGTCAAGTATTTGAGACTTGCTTTATGGTATCGTATCAGTTTAAACTATTCAAAATTTACATTTTTCTTTGTGAGGTAAATGCAGATGACCTCTGTTCAAATTCTCCTCCTTTGAACTTCTTTAACCTTATGTTCAAGCTTTTTAAGCCTGTTGTCAAATGTAGAAAATCCAATAATAATTCAGAGTATTTCTTGTGGGGATTATGAGGTAACAGATGTGAAAGCACTAGTCCAAGGTAGGCTTGTTTGGTAAATTCTATGTTTTGTTTCTGCAAAGCTTTAATCTGTCTAAACACTACACAAACTATGTAAACCACCAAGATTAAGGGACCTCAGAGTTCATGAAAAAAATTATCCTAGCCATTTTCTTTTCACTATGTGAATAAATGTTGTATTTCAAGGTAAAGGAGGATGCTGGTGACCAAGTGGTAAATTATAAGTGTTACTCTGCTTTCTCTTTAATTATTTAATCAAGTATTCCCATCTCTAAGTGGTAGAAGGACTTTCCAGAAGCCACTGAGGATACTCTTTCCTTACTGTTGTTCCTAATCTTTGCCTTCAACACACTGTTTACCTCACAATCCAAGTTTTATAACTGCAAACATTTCATGTTGGCACCCCTCCACTTTTGCAATGTTATTGCCTTTGCCTTGAATCATCTATTCTCCTATTACCTGACTAATTTTTCTACCTTCCATCTCAACCTAGATAAGATCTGCCCTAGCAGGCCTTACCCAAACATCATGTCCTCCCAAAACAAAATAAAGTTACAATTCGATCTTCTACTCTTTCATCATTGGTGAGAGTAGATGCTCAATAAAGAGGAGCACGTGTTCCATGCTTAACTTAATCCATCCGCACAACACTACTGAACCCTTCTCCTATCTTCTTGTCCAAAATCAGTAAATGGAATGTGATTTGTCAGCAATCCACTCTAAAGACTAATGAGAATGAGTTGATGTGATGTTATAAGCTCATCATGTACTTTGGAGTCTAACCTACCTGTCAAGCCCATAGGCACAAAGAAGTCTGGAGTAGCAAAAGAGAAGTTAGGAGAAACAACTTAGCCTACACTATCAACCTATATAGGTCTGATCATGAGCTTGAGTGAAAAAGATGATGGCATGAGCAGCTACAAAGGACAGTGAACTACTGGAATTTCTGTACCTGGAACCCTTTAGGTCAGTTATTATCATAATTCTTGCATGTTATTTGGTACCAGCCCTTGACAGTGACTCTAGAATATCATCAGTAAATTCTGATTGAGCAATTTAAAGCCTTTTTCCTATAAGCCTAATAATAAATACAATGATAATTTTTAAATATTGTATAGTATAATTGTAATTAAATAGTGTAATTACATCAAAAGTAAATAAATGCTCACTTCAAAAAATGTAATAATATCCCACATTTATTGAATACCATGAAGCACAAAGATAATGCAGCTTCTTTATTTTCACTCAAAAGATGTACTGTTCACCTGAGTCCCACCCCCTGGGAGATAGCTAACGGGCAGATCCTAGAGTCAAAGTAGATAATAGTAAATTTATTTCAACACAACATTGGTACACTGTAATAAATTGAAAGTATTTTAGAGGCACATGGGTGGCTCAGTCAGTAGAGCATCCAACTCTTTATTTTAGCTTGGGTCCTGATCTCACAGTTGGGAGATCAAGCCCCGTGTTGGACTCTGTGTTGGGCCTGGAGCCTGTTTTTCAAAAATTATTTTAAACTTATGTATTCTTGGGGCACCTGGGTGGCTCAGTCAGTAAAGTGCCTAACTTCGGCTCAGGTCATAATCCCATGGTTCATGGGTTTGAGCTCCATGTCAGGTTCTGTGCTGACAGCATGAAGCCTGGAGCCTGCTTCAGATTCTTGTCTTCTCACTCTTTGCCTTTCTCCCACTCACCCTCTATCTCTCTCTCTCTGTCTCTCTCTCTCTCAAAAATAAACATTAAAATTGTTTTAAAAATAGTAAACGTATATATTCATTTTTAGATAATTCAGCTGTCTAAGATCTACATTTTCCCTGCCCCTCTGTAAATCTGAGGACCTGAACTGGCTGTAAAAGCCACAAAGCTTAGGCTTCCAAGTCTCTTCTTTGCACAGGAATCTACTCATAATGTAATGCATTATAGAAATGTGCGATATTAATACACATTAATACATATTAACCACAATTGGTTAAAGAAATTAGCTGTTTCCACTCTGATTTCTTCTCTGTCATGGATCTCCTTTTGTCTGGTAGGGTGCCATGGATGTGTGAAGTTTTGGAGTCAGCCTATGGGGACATTTAACTGAGAATACATATTGTCTAAATTTAGAGTAAAAGTGTTCATAGTTTGCAGTCATTTCTGTGTAAATTAAATTATTGCTAGCAGTCTTGAAAGGCTTCTAGGAATAATGTAGCCAGCTTAAAGAGTATTTAAGTATTTAAGGAGACATGAAATGTCCTGAGATTTTAAAGTGCATCTATGACAGACACTTGACAGAGAGCTCTCCACATTTGGCAGCAATGGTAAAAAGCCAATATGGCATTACTAATTATAAGATGTAAAGCCTAGAGAACTTTTCTTAACTTGATACTATTTTTAAGAAATTAATTTTAAATTTTAAATTTTTAAAAAGCCGATTTCTCTTAACCATGACAGGAAGGACTGAGTTCTTTACCTCATCTTTATAGGAAGGTTCTATAAATGCATATGAAGAAGCAAATAAAGTATAAGCCATTGACAATGACGAGATGAAATTTATTATAGAGGTGAGTCAGATTGTTCATTGGTAAAAGTTATATCCCTTTCCTCTTATATGTTTTGGAACATTTGATAGCTTTTGAAAATTCAAATTTATTTTGATAAATTCTTTCCCATTCTGAGTATAAATGTTCATTTTCACTCCCTAAGTTTTAACTTGTTTTTTGTTTTGTTTTTGTTTGTTTGTTTTAAGCGAAGTTCCAAAAATCATTTACGTTTCAGGCAACACAAAGACTGGATCCTCTGTTGGGTGTGTCAAATGTGAACCTGCAGCTCTGGCTGGTGTAGAGGCCTCAGATGTCTAAGGAATGTTACTGGGCTGGAGAGCTCCTGTTATAAATCAGTGTGAATGGCTCCACCTGGCCTTGGGGACAACCTCCTGGCTCTATGAAGGAGTTCTGGATCTCCAACACTATGGCCACTTTGTTCTTTTTGGCACAACCCCACCCTCTTCTGCTCCCCTAGCCAACTATATATCCCCCCCCACATCTATCAAGAGGGTATGTGGATGCTTTGGGTTCCCTCTACGTACTGCACACCAGCCATGGAGGAGGAGGAGCATGCTTCAGATTGTCTGAGAGAGCTGCCTCTCACTGACCCCACTGTTTCTACACAAAGGTGGAAGGGACTCCCTACAGAGGCTTCTCCTGGAGGCTGTGAATCCTTATAGAAAACACAGTGAAGTGTGCTTCTCAAATCACCTTTAAAAATCTATACATTTATGGAGATCACTGTCTCATAATTCATTACAAATAGTGAGAATTCCAAAATTTAACTTAGTTTCCATTTCTTCAATCCATGTAGACCATGACTTTATTTTCCCTTTATAACCTCCCTTACATAAAATGCCATATTTTAAGTCTTGTTTGTGATTTAATAAAGGACAAGTCACATTCATACACTGTGGATTCCAAGCTGGTTTTATTGCTAAAGTTTTGACAATCTTATTTTGAGTGTTTGAAGCGGAATATGAATGATTTCTTTCTCTTTTCATTTGTGCTTCAATAAGTCCTAATCTACCCCCAACCCACCAGTCACAAAAAATAATGGATCTCATGCTGATTAAGGAAAAGGTCATGTACACAGGAAAATAAAGAAGTAAACAGGTATTACTTGATTTGTCCAGTCTTTTCCTTCCCCTCACTTGAGTCGACAAAAAAGAAGAAAAATAATTTCAAGAATAATTCAGAGATAATTGGAAATTAAAATGGGAAAGCAGAAAACCTAACAAAGTGTAAGCACAAAACTTCTTCCATTTAATCACACGTATTCTATTTTAAGGGCTTTCCATTGAGCCACCCCTTTTAGGAGGGGGAAACACAGGAAGGGCATGGAGGTGGCTGTACCATAGGAAGGGAGTTAGAACTGGCATCCAGTGATGGAGCCGTTATGCTGAGATCTGACCCATGGAACAGCACAGAAGGTGCTCAAGTCTGGGGTTCTGGTTTTAGTGGTGACAAGACAAAAAACAGAATGAACACCCATTTAGATACTTCTTCACATTTGTATCTTTTCCCTTTAGTAACTGGAGGAGATTTATGCAATTTGAATTTTTAATTTTATAATTGCTAATAGCTTTTCTGACAGACATGGAATAATCTTACTACTGAATTCTGTTTATTTGTGCTTATCATTGGCCACAGCAATATCAATGTCACACAACAGGAGAAATAGATTTGTGATAAATAAATATGCCAACCTAAATTGCAATACCAATAAATTCTATAGTTGAAATATAAACCCAACCCTTAAACTATTGAAAAGGTGTGTCTCCTGTTTACTGTCCACCAGCTTTGGTTTTCTATCAACCATCCCATAGAGATCATTGAAACATTTAATGCTTCCATCACATCTCCTTTTCCCTGTGTTTTCCAATAGTATTCCTCATCTGCTTAGTTGAGAATATCTTTTTAACATTTGTTTGTTTATTTAAGTAATCTCTACACAGAACGTGGGGCTTGAACTCATGACCCCAAAACCAAGAGTTTCATGCTTTTCCAACTGGGTTAGCCAGGGACCCCAAGATCATAATATTTTAAATAGTTCAACTTATTTAAATTAGAGGCTCTAAAAAGGATAAATATATTTCCTTAAAACTGATATGAAGGCAGCTGAAACTGCCACGTGACTCCCAGTCCTCATTTTTCTATCAGGCAATCACCTCCTTCAATTTTGGCAACAAACAGTTGCACCATCTTTATTTTATTTTATTTTATTTTATTTNCATCTTTATTTTAAATGAGGCTGGCTTCGTAAGTCATGGAAGTTTAGCTCTTGAGAGATATGAGAATACTGTTAACTGTTGTCATTTTTTAAAGGAGAAACCAAAAGCCATAGAAGTTTAATAACCTACTCAAACTCACACACCTACATGGGGACAGGTCCAAGACTCCCATGTCAGACAAGTTGAAATATGGACTATAAAGTATAATCTAGGATAAAGGGGTAAAGCATATATCTGTTACTGGACATTTGTAACATACTTTGCAGATGTATATAGAGTAAATTTAAAACAATTTTTAAATGTTTATTTATTTTTTTGAAAGAGCACAAGCAGGGGAGGGACAGAAAGAGGGGGACAGAGGATCTGAAGCAGACTCCACACTGACAGCTGTGAGTCCAATGTGGGACTCAAACTCATGAATCACGAGATCATGACCTAAGCAGAAGTCAGATGTTCAACTGAATGAACCATGCAAGTACCCTAGGGTAATTTTTAAAAGTAACAAAAGCTAAAATTTTATTAAAATGTAGAAAATAGAAATTAGTAATTTTAAAATCTCTAAGTAACTAAAGGATTTTCTAAAACCAATTATTAAAACAATAAGGAAAAAATTAATTTGACCATGAAAAATAGAAAACTCCTTTGAGTAAAATATATACAAACAAGATAGCAAAAGCAACAATAAAACAAAATAAGTGCCAATCATAAAGAATTTTTAAAAATCACACAAGCTTGGAAAACAGATTTGTAAAAGTATTACTGATAGTTAATATCTTTAATAGTTATAAAGAAAAGAAAAACACTAAGACTCTGTTCTTCGTTCAATTATGGTCTATAAAAAAGATATGTTGGAGACCTAACCTCTATTAACTCAGAATATGACCATTTAAACATGGGGTCTTTACAGAGGTAATCAAGTTAAGATATTATTGGTGTCCTTACGAAAAACAGGAAATTGGGACAAAGAGGCAGACGTGCCTACATGGAGAAGTCCTAATAACATGCAGTCACACATCAAGTGATGCTTTTATAAGCAAAGGAACACCAAAGACTGTCAGCAAGCTACTGGAAGCTAGAGGGAAGGCATAGGGCAGATTCTTCTTCACCGTCTTTAGAACAACTAACCCTGTCAACAACTCGATCTTGGATTTCTAGCCTTCACAACTGTGAGTTAATGATTTCTGCTGGTCAAGCCAAATAGCCTATGATACTTTTTGGGGGGCAGGACCCAGATACAAACCTCAAATCATAAACTGGCAAAGAATACAAGCAGATACATTTTAAAAATATCCTATACAAATAGCTAGTAAATGTCTTTAAATGATGAAAAATTGCTAATAATTTTAAAATGCATAGATAACACAATTTTCTTTTTCAGAAAATAAACAGGCAATTAAAATGCTAATATTGAATGCCCTTGGGTATATACAATTTTCATTATGAATCAAGAGGACAAAAAAATCCACAAATGTTCTTACTCTTGACTGGGCATTTTCCACTTGTCTAAATACCCCTTTAAGGAAATAGGCAGACAAAGGTCAATATATTTGACATTACCAAAAGAGCAAATAATTACAAAATGTGACTACAAAAATAGGGAAAAATTTAAAGGGATTAAAGTAACTTTATAAGAGGAAATAATTTATAAATATTAAAATGATATTAAACAAAATTGTTTTTAAAACTATTGGGGGAGGGTCACCTAGGTGGTTCAGTCAGTTAAGCATCTGACTTCAGCTCAGGTTTGTGAGTTTAAGCCCTGCATCAGGCTTTCTGCTGACAGTTCAGAGCCTGGAGCCTCCTTCAGATTCTGTGTCTCCCTCTCTTTCTGTGCTCCCCCACTCACTCTCTCTCTCTCTCACTCAAAAATAAACATTTTAAAAAATTGAAAAAATACTACTAAAGGAAACTCATTTTTTTAAAAAAGGAATAGCCCATAATTACATATAAATTCACAATTATAAGCTTCACTATATAAAAATTCACTTGAAGAAAATAAGTAGAAGTCATTTTTAAATGTGAAAAGTGGTTGAGGCGTGCAGAGATCAAGCTCCTCAAGATTCCTCATGAAACCCATATAAAGGAAAAGAATCAAAATAGGAAGTATGCTGGTTTCCTAGGGCTGACAAATTGCCATAAATGCAGAGGCTTAAAACAACAGAAATGTATTTACTCACGGTTCTGGAGGCCAGAAGTTCAAAACCAAGGTATTCATACTCCATCTGAAGTCTCTAGGAAAGGGTCTTTCCTTGCCTCTTCCAGCACCCAGTGCTTCCTGACTTTAATGACTTGCAGTCCACTCTGCCTCCACCTTCACATGGCTTTACTTCTTGTGTCTCTGTGTCTTCATCTCTTCTTAGAAGGCAACCACTCTCAATCCAAGATAATTTTACCTCAAGATTCTTAACTAATCACATTTGTAAAGATTCTATTTCCAAATAAGATCAAATTCTGAGGTTCCAGATGGACATGGATTTTGGCAGGACACTTTTCAACCCATTGCTGAAAGGAAAAGAAAAAAGAAAAAAATTCTAATAAAAAAGTGACTATTTTTTGCATTAAGAGATTATGCATGAAACATTTTACAACGGTTTCTTTATATCAAACTTTTTATACTGACACAATAATTTTAAGTAAGTTCATAAATCTTAAGTAAATGCACAGTGAATACCTCAAATGTTTTATTTAACTCATTTAATGAAGAAGACTAGTATGTTAAAACTGGTTCAAAGAGATTTCCAAGCTTCAAGACAGAAGACATTGCCTTCAATATGGCTGAGTGGACACAGAAGGACAAACAGAAGACCGACATCAACATCAAGGTACTTTGGAGACTTGGTATCTAAGAGTCATAGATGACCCAGAGCTGGTCAATGTCTTTTCATTCAGAAATCAGTTCTGAGCTCTTGAGTCCGAATGAAAGCCACATTACCATACCTGCCTGGTGACAGGGAGAAAACCTGGGCAGTGAGGAGGTGACTATTTTCACACTTGCTAAAAACTCTCTGCTACAGTGAAATACTATGTAGCAGGGGTTGACAAACTACAGCCCATGCCCACTGCCTGCCTTCTGTTGGAAGGAACATGCACACATGCTCATCTGATTCACAGAACATTCATGAAGCTTAATATTAACAGGCAATATTAGAATTAGACTATGGATGCAGATACAAAACTGGTTAAATTTCTATGATTCCAACTGTAACTTTTGGGATTTTCTATTCTACCAAGCAGAAATTCTCTGCACCTCTACAGGATAAAAATCTTGAAGTTCATAAGTGACTTCACTAAATCTCATGCCTGGAATCAAGAGTAAGTAGTGAAGTGAACCAGATGCATCCTCCTTATGCCTGCATGCCACTCAAAGAATCAGTTCTATAATAAAAAGAAATAACATTTTCAAAAAGGAAAAATATATTGTGTACTGAAAATTTGAATAGTTGTAATTTTATTATTAAAAATAGTTCATAAAATGGTGAAGAAACAAGACTACAAGTATTTATTATTCATTTTAAATAAACTAATGGTCTCATGTAATTTTAGTAACAAGACTCTTATGTGACTGTTATATTAGTCTAAAACTCTTGAGATTATTGTGCGTAAAAAACTGTATTATGAATTATTAATTTCTGTTCAACAGGACTAGATCCAAATGCATTTAAAATATCAGGTCTTGGGGCCTGTGGGTGGCTCAGTCAATTAAAGCATCCGACTTCGACTAAGGTCGTGATCTCACACTTTGTGAGTTCAAGCCCTGTGTCCGGCTCTGTGCTGATGGCTCAGAGCCTGGAACCTGCTTTGGATTCTGTGTCTCCCTCTCTCTCCGCCCCTCCCCTGCTCGTCCTTTGTCTCCCTCTGTATCTCAAAAAGAGACAATTAAAGAAAAATTTTTAAATAAATAAATAAAATAAAACATCAAGTCTTTTTGTTTTAAATAACTCAATTATAACTAAATTTGAAATGTTATCTATACAATTTCTGAATTAACTATATAAAAATGATACTACTAACATCATGTGTACAGTATTCTTTTGCTGCTATGTACATATTTGTGTATAGTTTATTTGAAAATATATAAATGTATAATTTTTAAAACTACACGTGGTTTTACAACCATAATGTTTTTTTAATATGGGACAAATTTTTTAAATTTTTAAGAAGTTTGTATACTCAGTGACATCAAATAGAAAGTATATATATTTTTTAACAACCCAAAGTAGCCATGGAAAGCTTTCAAAATAATCTTAAGATTCATTCACTAAAGGCTACAAGAACTTTTTCAGATGAAAAATGTTAGAATCTTGTATTTCCCAAAAAATATCTACGTGATTTTTAAACTAAATACATTGATTTGGATCCATTACGATTGCACCTATTCATAATGCTAATTTTATGTAACCAGAGCAGGGTGACATATACATTGCTTGTCCCTTAAGCACTTAAATACCAACTATGAATTACAGATAGGGGTACAGAGAGAAGCCAAAACATTTATTTCAAAGAAATTCACTGAAATATGTGTCAAAAGTATTTAAAAATTTCTAAATATTAACTACTTTATTTAAATGCAACTAGGGGCACCTGGGTGGCTCAGTCGGTTAAGCGTCAGACTTCCGCTCAGGTCATGATCGCGGTTAGTGAGTTCGAGCCCCATATCGGTCTCTGTGCTGACAGCCAGCTCAGAGCCTGGAGCCTGTTTCAGATTCTGTATCTCCCCCTCTCTCTGACCTTCCCTGCTCACACTGTCTCTCTCTCTCTCTCTCTCAGAAATAAATAAAACATTATTTTTTTAAAATGCAACATATCTTCTCTGATCCTGGTATGTTGCTGAAAAATTCCCAAATCCTGAAAGAGCTGGTAACTGCAATGCCTCCTCTGTCTATCAACCAAAAATTTGTGTTTGTTTCTTTGTTGGCTCATAATCTGAGACAGCCCTACTGGTATGTCAGAACTAGTGCATCATCAAGGCTGACGTTAAAAAGAAAGAATATAGCACATTCACCCATTTAGCAAATAATTACAGAGTGCCTATGAAGTGCCAGACATATTGATAAGCAAATTGAAGCCAATCCCATTAAGACCTTTATTTCAAGATGCTGGCCTTGATATTGGAGATAAAAATCCTTTCACGTGAAACAATTTGCAAACTCTTAGGGAGAGTACATAACCAAGCACGATTTGTAATCTGGTGCTGAAACACCAGAGCAATCCTTGACATCTTTTCTTCACATTTTATAACCAATCCATCAAGAAATCTTTCATGTTCTTCCTTCAAAATATCCCAAATCCAAATACCTCTCATGATCTCCCTTGTCTGAGCCACTGGGATCTCTAACCTAGACACAGTAGTAGATACCTATATAGTCACCCAGCTTCTCTCTTCATCGTTCTATAGCCTATTCTCAATACAGCCGTTAAGAGTGATCTGCTTAAAATTTTAATTAGGTCATGTAACTCCCCTGATAAAAATCTGCCAATAACCTCCCATTTCATTCACAATAAAAGTCAACATCTTTGCAAACACTACTTAGTGTAAATGAAAAGAAAAGCAAATGGAGTCATGGTGAGAAGTTTGAATTTCATTTTAAGTGCAATGGGTGGTTTGCATGTTTAATTCACAAGGTATGAATGGTGTTATTGCGAAGTCACCTTGCCATGTGAGAAAAGAACTGTGGTGAAGTGTGTTGGTTATTTTCTGACAGTCCTTATCCACTTACTTCCTAGTCTATTCTTAGAGGTTGACGTTTACAGATGGTATCAATCAGACCCTCTGGCCTTTTGGCTTCCATTAAATGTGGTCAATGGAAGAGTTCAGAGCATAGAAGAGAGAAATTGGGGGAGCTTTTGCCTGCGACAGCATACCTGCTGAGGTGAGGTTTGTAGCCCCCTGTTCTTTCCTAAAAACCTCGGCTGCTGGGGGGCAGGGGGTCTCCTCCTATAGTAACTGTTCATACCAGGTTCAAGCGACCACTCTCTTGCCTTCCTCCATATGACCTCGGGTCTGGCCCAGACATGTTTTCCCATCCCTTGGTTTCTTAAATATATTCACACCTTGTTACTTACCTCCTGTTTCCTGCCAGGATCCTGCCAGCTGGTAAGTTGAAAATGAATGAGGGAACAACCATGGGAGTGCAGAAGAGAGATGTTTAATATCAGATACCTGGATGAAGGGGTATCTTTAGAAGAAAGAATGGATTTAAATGTAAGAAATATCCAGGGCACAGCCCTACCAAAGGTGGGAAACTCAAACACTTAGAAATTGGGTGGAGAAGAAGAAATCAGCAAAGATGACTGAGAAATTTGCAATGTACTCTGTGTGTGTGTGTGTGTGTGTCTGTGTGTGTGTCTGTGTTTATGTGTGTATGGACGAGGATTGGAGTGAGGAGGAAAAATCAGAGTGTAGTGCTCCAAAAGCAGGAAGGCATGAGAGTGATTGCACTGAGAGTGATTGCACTGAAAGGAATTTTAGTTTCAGCATGGGGTTGAATGGAAGTTAAAATAAACAAAGACTTTTCATTAGCATCGAGTCTAGCTCATTAAAGGTCTGCTCTGAAAATAAAGAATTCCATCCCAGTAATAAAATGTTCCTTTGTCTGTATGTACTTATTTATTTTTGATAGCTAAGGATATATTTTTCTTGGCAAGGGTTAGGTAGACTGTGCTTTTCAGGTGATCAAAGCCTTGTCCCAGTCACTGTGCTTACTTATTATTTATTACCACCTCATCTTAATTGAATTACATGGCAAATTATGCTTGACCAGCAGAACACCCACCACACATAGAAAAGAGATGTTAAAAATAGTATAACAATGAATGTACTGTCAGCCAAAATCCTACTAACAAAGTTTTGAGTATGTCTAAAAACCTTTATTATTTTTTCCATTGACTAACTTTAAAAGTGACTATTTCAAATTTGAATTTATCAAATAAAACTATACCAGTCATATATCCTCTTTCATTGATGAGTTCATTGAAATATTTTGATTAGAAAACAAGTTCCATTGCAATAAGGTAACTATACAGATAATTTTGGAAAAAGTGGCACTTTTATTCTTCAAGAATTCTTTTCTTTTTGAAATTGTATTAAATTATTCCAAATATTTTTTACATGTTAATACTTCCATTGCTTCTTTGGTTGCAATATTACACATACTACTAAATACAAGAGTCTTATCTCAGTTTTAAGATAGAATTTAACTGTATTGTCAATACAAGTCTGGTAAAAACTAAAGGTTTGAGTTTCAGAATAAATTTTTAATTAAAAAAATTTTAATGTTTATTTTTTGACAAAGAGAGACAGAGAGGAGCAGAGTGAGGGAGGGAGGTGGGGGGGAAGAGAGAGAGAGAAAGAGAGAGAGAGAGAGAGAGAGAGAGAGAGAATCTGAAGCAGGCTAGAGGCTCTGAGCTATCAGCAGAGCCCAATGTCTAGTTTGAACTCATGAACTGCAAGATTATGACCTTAGCCAATATCAGAGGCCCAACTGACCGATCCACCCAGGTGTTCCCATTTTTAATTTTAAACTGGATTTCATTCTCAATATCATACCAGATTTTCTTACTAGTTATCCTATTTTGCAGATAAAATTTTTAAAAATGGTATTCTTCAAAGTATTATAAATAAGAACACAATAAATGTAAAATCATCCATGAGCGAGCTCTTTTTTCCCATCCCATATTTTAAGACTTTTTGATGTGCCAACTGCCTCAGTCCTTAAGAGAATCAAACAAAATTAGAATGCAAACTAACTGATGAAGATTTTTTATTTAATATGAAAACGAATGCTTTGAGCCAAGACATGGACAGATGGCTAATGTAGTCATTAATGAAAACATGGACTTTTTTTTTTACATTTAGATAAACAACATCCAGAAATAACCCCTGTTTACTTAAAGATACCTACATCTCTCAAACTTCCTTCCCAGTTTTAAAACCGTATTTAAATAAGCCACAGCATAAACATTAAATGTGGATGTCTTCAACTGGGATATAGATTATTGTATTCAAAATAAAACATTAAAATAGAACAAAACCAACTTTTAGAACACGAACACAAAAACAAGAGCTTTAATAACAAGGATTACCTACTCTTGGAAAAGCCGAATTTTGCTTATGTTATTTTATGAGTAAAATGAATGGGGAAACTCCTTCTTTCTATGTCAGAGAGAATCTTTCTGAAAAAGGAGGCTTTTTTTTTCTTACATTCTCTTTTGGTTTGGCAAACCTCCTGTGGAAATGAGAGATATAAAGGAAATGAGAGTTTAAAGGAGTAAGACATGTGATTATATTTGAGTTAACACCTCCATAAAGACCCAGCCTTAATGGATTACTATCCCTTCATTGTATCAAGTGTCAAATCTCCACTGCATGGATTCAGTGATTTCCTCCAACAGGGCAAAAGTAATTAATTTGTATTATCTAATAGAAATATAAGCTGTGTGGATAATGGTTACAGTAACTTTTTTTGAATAATTCATCAACTTGTCCACAAGTTTTGAGAAATTTTCCAATGTGTTATCACTTTAGTGACAGAACATGGAGATGACACGTACTTGGCATCACTATTCTATTTATTTGTTTCTGAAATTGAAATGTAACTCTATTTTTGTCTTCTACCATGTATTTAAAATCCATTCAGTGGAGGGGCGCCTGGGTGGCTCAGCTAGTTAAGCCTCCAACTTTGGCTCAGGTCATGATCTCACAGCTTGTGGGTTCGAGCCCCACATCAGGCTCTGTGCTGACAGCTCAGAGACTGAAGACTACTTCAGATTCTGTCTCCCTCTCTCTCTGTCTGCCCCTCCCCCACTCACATTCTGTCTCTTGAAAGTAAACGAACATTTAAAAATTTTTTTTAAATAAAATAAAATCTATTCAGTGGAGAAAGTCTTCTCTGCTAGAAGAAAAAGGCCTGGAGAACCTATGACTTTTCTGGTAAGTTGGAGAGAATAGAAAACCCTTTGGTCACTTTAAGTTGTAAACAATCTGGACTCAAATTACACTGTCAAGACTCATATATTAAACAATATTTCAATCTGAATTCAGAGAATGGATTTTCCCCAACCTCCCATCTAGGGGCTGTGGTAGGCAGGCTGCCTTCAGGAAGAACTATGGAAGGGACTATATCCTTGTTTTCTTTTTTCTAATTTTTGTTTGACAAATCAGATTTATAGAAACATGACCAGAATACAAAAAAAAATCTTATGCCCTTCACTGAGGTTAAACAAATGCTAAAATGAATATTTTCTATATCTTACTCTCCTTTGTCTCTATATAATTTATTCCCAAATGATTTGAGAATAACTTGTAATCATCCTGTCTCTTTGTTCTTAAATGCTTCAGGGTCTATTTCCTAAAAACAAAACAAAACAAAAACAATAGCAACAACAAGAACAAACACCAGACTGCTTTCATAGAACTTCAGTATTATTTTCAAAATCAGGATCATATTATCGATACAACACTACAATCTACTCTACAGATAATCTTCAGGATCTGTTAATTGTCCCAATAGCATTCTTTGTAGCAAAAGAAATTCCCAGGTCACACACTGCATTTAGTTGTTTCTTCAGTCTACATTCATCTTGAAAAGTTCCTCAGACCTTCAGTGTGTTTTGAGACATGGGCCAGTAATTCTGTAAATGCACTTCCATTTGACTTTGTCTGGTGTTTCCACCCGAGTCAGATATCTGGCAGGTGTTGCAGATGTGATCCTATGCTCTCGGTGCATTCTATCGAGAAGCACATGCTGATTTGTCCCATGACTGATGTTAATTTTGGTCACTTGGTAAAAGTGGCTTTTGCCAGGTGTACTCACTACAATGGTACTACTTTTCCTTTTGTAACTAACAACTATTTTGCTGGAAGATAATCTAATCTGAGATTATGTATCTGTTACCACACAAACTTTCAACTTTGTTTTACCATCCATTGATGATTCCTCCCTGTATATGTCATTGTTATAATACGTGCAAAAGGGTGATTTTTAAAATTCCATTCTTTCTGTCACAGCTCTTATATGGCACTCTATTAAAAAGTTTTTGTCTTTCTTTGTCTCTTCTTCCCCTTCTTCCCTCACTCCCTCCCTCTCTTTCCTTCTGTGTAGACTCATAGATCCTTGTTTTATTTTGTGGGCTTTATTTCTTTAGTATCATTATTTATTTTTGATATCTTATCTTAGATTTGGCTAGTGAGGATCCCCTGAAATTAGTTCCAGAATCCTTTTGACATTTTTCACCATTCTTTTAATATTTTGTTACATTCTGGCAAATTAAAATATTCCAGGCTCATCATGAACTTCCTGCTATGCAGCACTGGAATCTGCCATTTCTCCAAAGGGATCTAGTTTTTTGTTTGTTTGTTTAATTGAAAAGATGTTTAGAAACCAAGGTCTGACACCTAAGTGAGATGTGTTCATTGCTACTTGAATGTCATTTCTAGATCCTCTAGATTCCTAGTTGCAAAGCAACTAGGAAATACAAACAGACGTGATACAAAAGCACACCTCTATTTCTATATTTGTCTATTTTAAAACCATGAGTAGTGGAGTACCTGGGTGGCTCAGTCAGTTAAGTGGTTAAGCATCCGACTTTGGCTCAGGTCATGATCTCACACTTCTTGAGTTTGAGCCCAATGTTGGGCTCTGTGCTGACAGTTCAGAGCCCAGAGCCCGATTTGGATTCTGTGTTTCCCTCTCTCTCTGCCCCTCCCCCACTCGTGCTGTCTCTCTCTCAAAAATAAACATTAAAAAATAAATTAATAAAGAAAATAAAAATATGAATAGATTTTGTTATTTCCAATTTTAATCCAGCACCATAGAGGGTTCATTCTATCTTCTCCTTTCCATATCTGTAAATTCCGAATTATCCACAATATATCTAGTTATTTGTTCAATCCTAAAATATACAAAAAATAGTTCCAGAATTTCTAACCTATGCTTCTAGGAGAAAAAAAAAATATCTACCAACTGGATTTCAATGTTTATCCAGAGTTCTTTTGTGCCTTTAACATGGGAATATATGATCTGAATATGATGTTTAAATTTTTCTGAAGGTTACTTGCTTTTTTCTTTGTGTGGTTATGCTGTTCATTTGTTAATACAGTTCAGTTCATTTGTTTCTGTCTATATTTCAATTTGGGATTCTTCCTTATTCTTGATTTTATTTTCACTTGTTGATTATGTGAAATATAAACGTGGTTCCAAATATCAGATCTGTACAAAGTGGTATACTCTTGAGATGTCTTTCCTCTCCTCTTCCTTATGTCTTTTCTATCCTGTCTTCAACTATCTCCTACAGGTAACCCATCTCATTACTCTAGTTTATTTTCCTTGCCTTGTATTTTATTTTGTACAAATTAATCAATATGTGCAAAATGTCTTATTTCCTCTTTCTTACACAAAAATTTTATTACTTTCCTATTATTGTAAGTGTTTTTTCCTTCTGACTCTCTATCTCAAGTGTTCCCTAACTATGGTCTGAAGGCCAAATCTGCCCTGTTCTTATAAATGAAATGTTATTGGAACATAGCTGAGCTCATTCATTTGTATACTGTCTATAGCTACTTCCATACTATAACGACATAACTGAGTAATTACAGTAGAGAATGTATGGCCTTCAAAGCCTGAAATATTTAATATAAAATGCTTTATAGAAAAACCTCCATTCGGTCTTTTAGAGAAAATATCTGGTTATTGTTTTGTGTATGAAGGCTACAAATTTCTGTATGTTAACTTTAGATCTTGATAATTTACTGATTTCCTTCATACTCTGAGTTAGTTTTAACAATTCTCCAGAGCTTTCCAGGTCACAATCATATTATCTGTAAAGAGATCTATTTCTATCTTGTTATTTTCTCCCCAGCTATTCTGCCATTTTTTTTTTCTTTTTGTCTAAGAATGTTAACTACGATCTTGGTAAAATGCTGAATAGTCGTGAAGATAGTTCTTGTCTTCTTTTTCTTTCTTTCTTTTTTTTTTTAAGAGAGAGTGCACAAGTTGAGGAAGAGAGCAGAGGCAGAGAAAATCTTTTTTTTTTTTTAATATTTTTATTTATTTCTAGGAGAGAGAGTGAGTGAGTGAGAGAGAGAGAGAGAGAGAGAGAGAGAGCGTGAGCAGGGGAGGGTCAGAGAGAGAGGGAGATACACACTCTGAAATAGGCTCCAGGCTCCGAGCTGGCAGTCAGCACAGAGCCTGACGCAGGGCTCGAACCCACGAACCGCGAGATCATGACCTAAGGGAAAGTCAGTCACTTAACCGACTAAGCCACTCAGGCGCTCCAAAGGCAGAGAAAATCTTAAACAGTCTTCACACATGTAGCCTGACATGGGGCTCCATTCTATGACCCTGGAATCATGACCTGAGCCAAGATCAAGAGTCCCAATGCTCAACCGACTAAGTCACCAAGGGGCCCATCATCTTCTTCATCTTAGTGGAAATACCTCTAGTGTTTCCCCATTAAGATACTAATTTTGGAATTAATACCGTTTTAGTTAGAACTTTTTTACTATGTTAAGAAAGTATCTATCACTGGGCTAAGACATAAACAAGTCAATAAAAAAGAATACAGAACACTGACACATATATGATCAGTCAATTTCAACAAAAGCGTCAAGATACTTTGATGGAGAAACTATATTCTTTGAACAAGTGGTGCTAGAAAAACTGAATATTTGTGTGCAAAAACCATGAAATTTGGCCCTAATTTCACTTCTCATACAAAAATTCAAAATGAATCATAATCCATAAAGCTAAGTGTAGGAGTTAAAACTTTATGTTATGTAGGAGAAAATGTAGAAGAAACTCTTTGTGACTTTAAAATAGGTAAAGATTGGGGTACCTGGGTGGCTCAGTTGGTTAAGCATCTGACTTCGGTTCAGGTCATGATCCCACATTTTATGAGTTTGAGCCCTACGTCAGGCTTTGTGCTGACAGCTGACAGTTGAGAGCCTGGAGCCTGCTTCAGATTCTGTGTCTCCCTCTCTCTCCTCTGCTCCTCCTCGGACGCTCCCCTCTTTCTTTGTCTCAAAAATAAATAAATGTTAAAAATTTTTAAAAAGAAAAAAATAGGCAAAGATTTCCTAAATAGAACACAAAAATCACAAAGGAAAAAACAAAGTGTGGATAAATTATACATCATAAAAATTTTAAACTATTGCCTTCAAGTCACTATTCCGAAACAGTGACAAACCCACGACGGGAAGAAATTATTTGCAAATGATTTATCTAATAAAGGATTTATATCCAGAATAATTAAATCTTACAACAAATAAATAAATCTTACAACAAAATATAACAAAACCAAAATAATAAACAAGCAAAGAATCTTCATAAACACTTTACACATACACCTATATATGTACACATATAGGCATATGTAAACACAAATGACTAATAAGCACATAAAATAGGTGCTTAATATCAACTCATTAGGGAAATGCAAGTGAAAAGCACTATCCAAGTTGCTGTAAAAATGACTGATGATATGAAATTTTGACAAGATTATGCAGCAGAGAAGCAAGGATCAGAAAACTTTTCCTGTACAAGACAATAAAGCAAATATTTTAGGTTTTATGGCTCTCAGAGCCTGGATCATAACTACTAAACACTGCCACTATAGTTCAAGCTGGCATAGTCAAGAAATAAATGAACAAGTATGGTTGTGTTTTATTAATACTTTAGTTATAAGTCCTGAAATTCAAATTCCATAAAATTTTAAAGTATCACATTCTTTTGATTTTTCCAACAATTAAAATTATAAAAATATTTTATATTATATAAAAATATAAAAAGTCAGAAAAAGTCAGAAACCAAGACTACCTATCGTGTGATTCCATTTACATGAAATGTCTAAGAAAGGGAAATAGAGGAAGAGAAAGCAGGTCACTAATTACCTAGGGCTACAGGTATGAACAGGACTTAATAGCAAATTGACATAATGGAATTTCCTGATACAACGTTAGTGTTATTGAACCACATTACAGTGATGAATGACAAGTTTGAATTTATTAAAATTGTTTACTCACAATGCATTAATATCATGTTATATAAAATATACATCAGTATCTTTAAAAAGAGATATCATTAAGAAAATGAAAAGGCTAGCGGGGCGCCTGGGTGGCTTAGTCAGTTAAGCGTCTGACTTTCCCTTAGGTCATGATCTCGCGGTGCGTGGGTTCGAGCCTCGCGTCGGGCTCTGTGCTGACTGCCAGCTCAGAGCCTGGAGCCTGTTTCAGTCTGTGACTCCCTCTCTCTCTGACCCTCCCCTGCTCACGCTGTCTCTCTCTCTCTCTCCTAGAAATAAATAAAACATTTAAAAAAATAAATTATTAAAAAAATGAAAAGGCTAGCAACTGACTAAAAGAAAATATTTGCAAAACAGTTAATAGGTTTATCCAGCATATGTAGTCTCATGAGTCAATAAGACAACTAAATTTTTAAAATGAGCAAAGACTCCACCAAAAATGACATAAAAAATGACCAGTAAGAAAAAGTTGCTTAACATCATTAATCATTATAGAAATACAAACTGAAATCATAATAAGAGGTTACTATCACTATACGTAATGAGGTTACTATTATATAACTTTTAGAAAAGTTGACATCAAAATGATGGATAATACCAAGTAGTAGAGAGGATGTGGAGAAACTTGGACTTTGATTCACTATTGGTGGGACTGCAAAAAGAAACAGGAACTTTGAAGGACAATTTGGCAGTTTCTTATAAAGTTAAAAATATACTCAACCTATGACCTAGCAAACTTACTCTTAAGTAACTATCCAAGAGAAATGGAAAAAATATACAAGAGAATACATATGCAAGCAGCTTTAACCATAATAACCCCAAAATTAGAAATAACTGAAATGTTCAAAAAGTAATGAACATATAAACAAGCGTGGTAATTCATACAATAGAATACTATACGGTGTAAAATGAAGTTCCAATATAGGCAACATTACATTAAACAAAAGAAGTCAGTCATGAGAATCTACATGCAATAAGATACCACTTATACAAAATTCTAGTAAAATACAGAATTATAGAGACGTATGCAGAGCAGTGGTTGCCAAGGCCAAGTGGTGGGGTACGGGATTAACTGTAAAGAACAAAGGAACTTCCTTGTGTGATGGAAATGTACTATAGCATAAATGTGGTAGTGTTACAGAACTATATATGCTTGTCAAAACTGATGAAATGATACGCATAAAATGGCAAATTGATTGTGAGCTATGCTTTGAAAACAATGTCCAATTTTGGATTTGCTCTGTACATTCTTTTTCAGAAATCTGATTCCTGTTTAATTCTCTTGCCCTTGTAGGTTATTTGATTATATCCCCTGGTAGCCCAGAGAATTTTTTTTTAATCTTCAAGGTCTAATTGTTTTGCCAGAATAGGTCTCAGAGTAGATTACTTTGCATCAGTTTTCACCAGCTTCCTGTGAACTCTGTCAATATGTAAGTTTAGGTCACTTATTCTTTAGAATTTCTTTGGTATTATAGTTTGAAACTTAAGGTCTGGCCCGTTGTTTCGTCATCCTTCAAAAGAAGCTCCAAATATATATAAATTGGATTTTCTTTGCTGTATTCTATTTCAGCCACGTTTTCTCTCATCTTTTTACTTCTTTACCTATCTCCTCTTCACTACCTTAACGATTTCCTGTTCTTTTTCCTAAAACTTTTTGTTAGCAGCTTTGAGATACAATTCACATACTACATAATTTGCCCATTTAAAGTATACAATTCAGGGGTGCCTGAGTGGCTCAGTCAGTTAAGCATGCAACTTTGGCTCAGTTGGCTTTTTTTTAAGCATATATATTTAACTGGATGATTCCCACAAACTATACATGAAGTTTCTAACCACCACAATTCAGTGAAGTAAGAAACATTAAGTTTCAGGCTGTGAGAAGAGAAGGCAGCACCCATGGTGGTACCTTCCAATCTTGGTTTGTATGGGGGTGGGAGGTGGGGGAAGGTTTCACTTTAAACTGAGCCCCTCATTTCAATGTACAAAAGAATTACCCTGATCAATATTAAATTGTATTGAAAACAAAATGGACTAAAAAGCAACTACTACTCTAAGTTGGGGTGGAAATGGGAGAAGATAATGAGTCCTTCAAGGCAGGAAGGGAGACAGTCGAGGGAATGTTCTGTGGCTGTGACCCCAGGTGGTCACTCACGCTGATCAATTTTTACTTTTGGTGGTCTCAGATAGGTCTGATTTTTCTTCTCTTTCTTCCCCTTTGTGTTTGCTTGGAAATTCCGCCAGCTGTACACACAACCATCTGGACTTTCCTTAAAGTTTTTCTGCCACTCTCTTTCTCGTCTGGCTTTTTCTTGAGCTTCAATCTCTTCTTCCCTTTGTCGATCCCTTTCATGCATCTGTTTGGCTTCTCTCTATTTCCTTTTAATTTCCAGCTCAGCGAAGAGTTTCATGGTCTGTTTATATACTGCTTGTTTGAACAACTCTGAATCACCCTCCTCCACATGAGATCATGACTTGAGCCAATTATCAACGGTCAGCTGCTTAATCTACAGGGCCACCCAGTTACCCCAATGACCTTGCTTTAGAAAAATAGTTGTAGGAGAGGTGTGATACAGTTCAATGTGTTTTCATTTTTTTATAGTATTTAAAATTCTTTCCTGCCTTTCCCCTCACTATTCAGTCTCCACAAGGCATCCCTCCCTTTCTTTTACCTCTGCTTCTCCCTGTACCATTACCCTTCCGAGACTGCCTCTCTACGTCCTGTGCCCAAGTCCTGTTCCTTTGGGTACTACTCATATCTACCAGGATGCTTTCCAGAATCTGAACTCTAACTTATGTGGACTTTCAATCCCCCTCTGTTTTGGGGTGACAGAGAAGGGGAGGGGGTGGTATTATGTCAATCTAAAGGCTAACACTAGTTTTTCATTTCTCCCATGCAGTTTTTCCCCCCCTAGACTATTCTTCTCTATGGAGGCATACCTTGGTACCACAGGTGATGGCTCACTACAGTTTTTATTTTTCTCTAGTAGGTACTTTGAAGTCTGAGTGTTCTCCATCTTCTAAGCCAGCATATAGGTTTAGGTGAGTTTTTCCTGTTTTATTTTCCCTGTTTTTAAAAAGGCTTTGGCATTTTCAGATTTATTCCTGGACTATTTTAGCACCTCTACAAATGTGCAATGTAAGACTCCAAGAACACCCAGCAGAAAAGCTTCCTTGAAAGTTGTGAGATAAACAGAGATTCTAGAGGTCACACAATGCTGGCAGACAGAGCAGTGCGGATCTGCCATACTAGGGACACTGCCCAGAGCACCCTAGGTGTCTGATTGAGGCTCTACCAACACTTTCGGGTCAGCCTGCTACAGACCTAGAGTACTGACTACTTTACTCTCTAACTCTTAACAAAATTCTAAACAATCCTCAAGACAGTCAAACTTATCCATCAATGAAGTAAATGTTTACACCTCTGGCTACAATATATTTTGCCTCCCTTCTTCAAAACAATAGAAACTCTCCCCAAGGAAGAAAAAAAACATAACTCCATATAGTCCCTGCACCTAGCTCAATCCTGGATCTTTAAATGAAGCAATATACTATCCTTCAGGTTTAGATATGGTGACCTTATACAAATGAATCAAATTTTCTCTGCTTTTCCATATACTATGGAATAACAGGGACAATATTTTCTTTTTTATTAATTTTTTAAATGTCTATTTTGAGAAAGATAGAGTGTGATCGGGGGAGGGGCAGAGAGAGAGAGAGAGAGAGAGAGAGAGAAGCAGAATCTGAAGTAGGCTACAGGCTCTGAGCTGTCAGCACAGAGCCCAACATAGGGCTCAAATTCACAGACAGTGAGATCATGACCTGAGCTGAAGTCAGATACTTAATCAACTGAGTCACCCAGGTGCCCTGGGACATTTTCAATGAGAGTTCTCAATAGAATAGAGTGACGCCTAGCAATCATTATTGAACTGCAAATGACTTTAATAAGGTTCTCATTAGAAATCTATTATGTTTTCTGTGACTCTTGGTCCACCTTCTAGAAGGTTCTTTCTTACACATTTTTCTACTTGATGGTTGGGGTATGATATTTGGAGGCATACTGTTTAGAGGATCCTGAAAATTTCTTTGCAGGGGCTTCTAGAACTTTCATAACTTGACTCTTGCTAATGCAAAAGTGAAGCTTTGGTGTTGTTTTGATGCTAGGATAAAGGTTTTGTTGTTTTGCTTAGGCTTGTGGTTCCTTTAGCAAAGCGTTTCTTTTAAGAATGTAGCAGGCGTTTGCTCTATTAACTTTTAGTTTCTGGTGCCAGTAGGCACAGTGAAAATATTTTTTAGACATGATTTGCAAATATGATTTATCCTTTTGCTTCCTTATACCATCTCTCTTTTTCACAACATAATTAACAGCTGTCTTGGGACCACCAGTATGGAGTGCTATTTCAGGGCCATATTGCAAACAAATCACTGAGCCCACGTTTTCCTTCTGCGTGTCCACTAACAAGTTCTCCCTTCATATATATAGAGATTGTAAGAACCACATTTCCATCTCTGCCTATTTTATTAATGAAGTCCTTGGAGTGTTAAATATCACTTCATAAAAACACTGTTTTCCCTAATAAGCAGCCTAAGATAGGGTCATACAGCCACCAGAGTGGCCTGTTTATATCTCTCAGCATTTACACACTCTGGATTTTTAGTTATCCCTTTTCAATCTTACAAGTGTCCTGCCTCCCTACAAAATTTAAGGAGACTGAGGGAAGTACCAAGCACAGTGTCCTGCACACAGGAAGCATTCCATGCTTATTTAATTGCGTACTTAATTAATGTGTGGATAAATGAGCAAGAATGTACCTCAGTCAAAAAACATGGTACTGCATTTCAGAATTCTCATGTTTAATGCCTCCAGAGCTGTTACTTTTTAATGGTTCATAAGCATAGTACTTACAAAAAATTCTAATAGAATTCTAACCAACCTTAAAGTTCCACATTTATTTTCTGAATCATGCTGGAACACTTGACATGGAACAGAACACCCTCTCTATAAAGGTAAGCCATTAAGCTGATGTGTAATGTGCCCCCACAATCTGCCTGGGAAACTATTTCCAATAGAGCTCAAGAGCCTCTTTAGCTTGCTTCTTCTGGTTTGCCACCTCTCCCCATATTCTGAGTGGAATGTGAAATAGTGCTTCACTGTCAACAATGTAAGAATTCTAGGAGTGGCCTTCCTTCATATGAAAAGTTGACAAAAAAGAAGAAAATATATATATATGATAACTCTAACCTCACCATTTTTAGGATTTAGTAATAGAGCACACTTCCTAGAAATCCAAACAAGATTACAAGCTGAAAAATTCTAGTACTTTTATAAGGACATAAATAGCGACTGAGATAGATTACACTTTAGCAAGTTAAGTCCAATAGACATGTTGATATATTCTGAAAGTATAGAGTATCAAAAACATTATCTGGTGCACTGTTCTGACACATCTGACCTCAACACTAAAAGTTTTATAACAAAAGCAATATAAATAGGAGATCTTCCAGGACCACTATTAATGGTTTTAAATACTTTCCATACTAACACACTCTTCCCCAACAAAAATGTTACTTAAATTTTATTGAGCCATGAAATATGAAGCTAGTTCAAGGTTGAGGAAGTTTGTCTTTAGCAAAGGGACACAAATTCTCTACATTTAATCCATTTCTGGATGTTATGTTGTCACAGAGAACAGTCTAAAGTGAGCAATAGGAACCTAAAAGCTTTCTGATATTTAGAACTATGTAGATCTATATATAAATCTAACTATACATCACAGATATCCTACATATAAAATCATATATGTGTATATGAGATATATGAATATATATTATGTACATTTAATAGTTCATATATTATAATTAGAAATATATTTTTGTATAGTAATATTTGCATACTCTTTTTCATTATTTTTAAGGATTCAGATAACCTCTGATATGATAGTTTATCAATCATTCACCCCTCTGTGTATTATAATATTATCATTAAGTTTTCCATAAAAATTAGCCTAGAAAAAAAATGGAAAAGATGTGTTTACGTGACTGTTTTGTGATGGTGTGTGATTTTCTAACTAAATAGCCACTCTCTCCAACACTCTTCTCCAAGCCACTCTTCTCAATTCTACTGAATTAACACTTATGTTTCCTCCCTGCTCTCTTACTAACTGGAGGATGTGTATATATTTTGCAATGAACGAGTTCAGTATTTCATCTCATAAAGTTCCCAAGAAAATATCATGATCACTAAAAGGTATAGTCTTCCCCCCAAAAAAAGCCAGCACCCTCTCCAGACTGGGTTCAGACAGGAGATGAGGTCAGGGACAACTTCTATAAGCCTCATCTATCCATACAAAAAATGAATTATGATGAACTGGATGACTTGAGGTTCAAGGCTCTGGCAAGTATAAGAAACCATGTAAGGAATTACACTAACAGTCCATTCTACCCACATGTTAAGTCATTTCTATATACAGGAAATTCGGGTTGCTATATGATCTGTATTACAAACTTGATTCCTCAGTCCTTCTGCCTAGAGTCTGAAGGAGGCTCAAAGAATAAAGTAGAAGGATATGATCCCAAGAGGACTTTTAGAGCTAAAGTTCCAACTTGGCTTGTGTACCTAGAGACTTCTATATGGGAGAAAAATAAACTTCTAATTGTTTGAGCCATGGGTATTTAGATTTGCATTACTTGGAGGAAAATCTAATACCAAGTGAAACATTCCACTCAATAAAATCCAAAGACGTCCATGACTTTCATTATCTGGTCACTGGCTCTTATTTGGACTCCATGTGCTTCCCATGTCTCCCTGCTCTGCAACCACCCAAACAGACACTGCTGGCTCAGGCCCTCGGACACCTCTTTGGGCTGTATCAGCTTTCCCCCTAGAGAATTACATGGTTCTTTGTTGAAGCTTCTGTTCAAAGATTTTATTAGAGTGCCCTTCCCTGATTCATATCAAATAGTCATCCTTTCTTGCCCTTCCCCCATCTTAATTTTTTTCTGCTTTGTGGTTCTTCTTAGCAAGTATCATAATCTAAAATATTACTTAATCATGTGTTTCCTTATTGCCTGCCTCATTTCACTAGGATGTAACTTTCAGGAGATCAGGGTGACTTTTTAACCATAGCTGTGTCTCCATTGCCTTGATTAGTGCTGTGATCTTCTATAGTTGAATGAATGAATTAATGTGGGTGTATATCAAACAGAACATGAGAATACAACAGATAATTGCATCACCCCATAACTGAAAGCAAAAGAGTATTGTAGGGTTCTTGGTTTCAAAAAATTATGAAGTTTTATATGGGGTTAAAAAAATAAACAAGTATCAAAACTGCTTCTTCCTGCCAAACAACCATGGATGTTCAATTACTTCCCTCTAAACAATGCAGCCAACACGGGGAAAAACTGATTAATCTCAAAGAGACCACAGAGGACAAATATCATTGCTCAGGACTAGGCAGCTTCAGCTAGCTGTAGCCAAAAACATGTATGCCTTTAATGTATTTCAAGTTAATTTTTTGTGAGTCATATAAGATAGGAGTCCATTTCATTGTTTTCTATATGAATACGAACTCTTCCCACCACAATTTATTAAAGAGACATTCAGAAAACAGTTGCTTTCATGTCTATACACTAATAACAAAATATTTTTTAAAAGTAAAGAAATAATCTCATTTACAATAGCATTAAAAAAACACAATAATTGGGGGAGGGGGCAAGATGGCGGAGAAGTAAGGAGCTCCGTACTTGCGCTCGCGCCCATACATCACACAGAAAAGATCTGAAGCCATTGGAAACCTTACAAAACCTGAGAGATTGGGAGACAAAGGACGCAGAATCCACTGAGAGAGCCTTCTAACGTGAGTGCGAACCGGGGAAGATAAAATCGGGCCNTTTTTTTTCTTTTTCTTTCTCCTTTTTTTTTCTCCTTTTTTTGCTTTTTTCTTTTTTCCCTTTTTTTT
>NW_027531592.1:0-984 GCF_008692635.1 Crocuta crocuta
GATTGATTTGTGAATATTGAACCAGCCCTGTAACCCAGGAATGACCACTTGATCTTGGTGGACAATTCTTTTTACATGCTGTTGGATTCGATTTGCAAGTATCTTGTTGAGGATTTTTGCATCTGTATTCATCAAGGATATTGGCCTGTAGTACTCTTTTTTTGCTGGATCTCTGTCTGGCTTGAGAATCAAAGTGATGCTGGCTTCATAAAATGAGTCTGGAAGTTTTCCTTCGATTTCTATTTTTTGGAATAGCTTGAGAAGAATGGGTATTAATTCTGTTTTAAATGTCTGGTAGAATTCCACAGGGAAGCCAGGGCTCTTATTTGTTGGTAGATTTTTGATAACTGATTCGATTTCCTCACTCGTTATGGGTCTGTTCAGATTTTCTATCTCTTCCCGTGTGAATTTTGGTAGTGAGGGTGTGTTTAGAAATTTGTCCATTTCTTCTAAGTTGTCCAATTTGTTGGCATTTAATTTTTCATAGTATTCCCTGATAATTGCTTGTATTTCTGAGAGGTTGGTTGTAATAAGTCCATTTTCATTCATGATTTTGTCTATTTGAGTGCGCTCTCTTTTCTTTCTGAGAAGCCTGGCTAGAGGTTTGTCAATTTTGTTTATTTTTTCAAAAAACCAACCCTCGGTTTCATTGGTCTGTTCAACTGTTTCTTTGTTTCTATGTTGTTTATTTCTGCTCTGATTTTCGCTATTTCTCTTCTTTTACTGGGTTTGGGGTGCTCTTGTTGCTCTCCCTCTATTTCCTTTAGGTGAGCTGTTAGATTTTGCACTTGTGTTTTTTTTTCTATTTTTCTTGAAATAGGCCTGGAATGTAATGGACTTTCCTCTTAAGACTGCCTTTGCTGCATCCCATAGAGTTTGGATTGTTGTATTTTCATTTTCATTTGTTTCCATATATTTTTTAATTTCTTCTCTAATTGCCTGGTTGGCCCATTCATTCTTTAGTAGGGTGTTCTTTAACCTCCA
>NW_027531592.1:1043-1618 GCF_008692635.1 Crocuta crocuta
CATGGTATGATCTCAATTCTTTTCTATTTATGGAGGGCTGCTTTATGTCCCAGTATGTGATCTATCTTGGAGAATGTGCCATGTGCACTTGAGAAGAAGGTGAATTCCATGGCCTCAGGATGTAGAGTTCTAAATATATCTGTCAGATCCGTCTGGTCCAATGTGTCACTCAAGTCCATTGTTTCTTTAGCGATTTTCTGTCTAGTTGATCTATCTATTGCTGTAAGTGGAGTATTAAAGTCCCCTGCTATTAGCACATTCTTATCCATGAGATTGTTTCTGTTTGTGATTAATTGTTTTATATATTTAGGTGCTCCCATATTTGGTGCGTAGACATTTATAATTGTTAGTTCTTCCTGATGGATAGACCCTCTAATTATTATATAATGTCCTTCTTCCTCCCTTGTTACTGTCTTTAATTTAAAGTCCAGTTTGTCTGATATAAGTATAGCTGCTCCAGCTTTCTTTTGACTTCCAGTAGCATGATATATATTTCTCCATCCCCTTACTTTTAATCAGAAGGTGTCCTCAGGTCTAAAATGTGTTTCTTGTAGGCAGCAAATAGATGGATTTTG
>NW_027531593.1:0-363 GCF_008692635.1 Crocuta crocuta
GGCCCAAGGACTCTCCCTCCCCACCCAACCCCAGAGGAAAAGCTCAGTCAGACCTGGATCACCGCACCCATGGTGCTGAGGAATCCCAAACAAGGCTGTCAACAGACAGATTCTGTCCTCAGAGCCCTCCTTTCCTTCCAGAGTCTGTCCTAAGTGACACCTCTCATCTCAGTTGCCAAGTGCTCCACTACTCCTTTCCCTTCCCTGAATAAAAAACAAGCAGGTATAGATGACTGAAAGATCCCAAATGTTCTGCTCTTTAGGTCAAATCTTTTCTAACGCCACACAAAACTCTGAGCCCATGTACAGGTTTAAACACATGTGATATAAGTGAATTCTAGCTTCACTATTTGTGTCTCTGTG
>NW_027531593.1:482-756 GCF_008692635.1 Crocuta crocuta
ATAAAATCTACTCATTAAAATTTGTATAATTTCTTTTATGTTTTTTACAAATAGTTTATTATCAAGTTGGTTTCCATATAACACCCATGCACTTCATCCCCAGAAGTGCCCTCCTCCATGCCCATCGCCCCCCTCCCCCCCACACCCATCAGTCCTCAGTTTGTTTCTCAGTATTCAAGAGTCTCTCAAGGTTTGCCTCGCTCCCTTTCCCCCACCATTTCCCCCCTACTTCTCCTCAATGGTCCTCAGTTAAGTTCCTCCTAATCCTCCTATA
>NW_027531594.1:0-486 GCF_008692635.1 Crocuta crocuta
TACCCATTCTTCTCAAGCTATTCCAAAAAGTAGAAATCAAAGGAAAACGTCCAGGCTCATTCTATGAAGCCAGCATCACTTTGATTCCCAAGTCAGAGACCCAGCAAAAAAAGGAACTACAGGCCAATATCCTTGATGAATACAGATGCAATAATCCTCAACAAGATACTTGCAAATCAAATCCAACAGCACATAAAAAGAATGATCCATCATGATCACGTGGGATTCATTCCTGGGTTACAGGGCTGGTTCAATATTCGCAACTCAATCAGTGTGATACATCACATTAACATAAGAAAAGATAAAAAACCATATGATCCTGTCGATAGATNGAAAAAGCATTTGACAAAATATAATATCCCTTCTTAATAAAGACCCTTGAGAAAGTCGGGATAGAAGGACATTACTTAAACATCATAAAAGCCATCTATGAGAAGCCCCCAGGTAACATCATCCTCAACGGGGAAAAACTGAAAGCTTTCCCCC
>NW_027531595.1:0-831 GCF_008692635.1 Crocuta crocuta
AAAGTCGGACGCTTAACTGACTAAGCCACCCAGGTGCCCCAAGGACTCGGAGAGCTTCTAAGAGCTGGGCAAGGCAGGCACTTTGGGGTCAAGGCTCCTGGGGAGAGGGTGCAAGATACCCACCATCCACCCAGCTACCCACCTGTCTACCCATCTGCCATCCACCCATCCACACATCTACCCATCCACTCACCCATCCACCCATCCATCTACCTTCTATCCATCCATCCACATACCCATCCATCCACCTATCCACCATTCACTCATCCATCACCCATCTACTCACCCATCAGCCTACCCACCCACCCACCATCCATCCATCATCCACCCATCCATCCATCATCCACCCATCCATCCACCCATCCATCCATGGGACAAATAGATCTTGGGGTCCTGCTGTGGCCAGACCCTGTCCAAGTTCTGGGGAAATGAAGCAAGCCAGCCTAACAGGTCCCTGCCCCGTGGTGCCAACGGGGAGACGTAGGGAGGGAGCGGGCAACGATCCGATATGTGGACTGATCACCGAGGAGAGAGCAGGTGGCAGGGACAGCTGTTCTCCTTCGCCTGACTGCTGTCTCTGTCCTGTCCTTTCTCACCAGAAGGAATGGTGTTCTGATCCAGTGGCTCCTGCCTGTGCGCCCACAGGGGAGGGCCAGGCTCTCCACGGGGGGCCCGGACCTGCGCAGGAAACAGCACCCCTGGACTAGTTAAACCCCACAGGCACTGCCTGGCCACACTCGAGGGAAGACGGGATTTCCACCGCCCGGCGCTTCTCCAACATCTGTTTCCTTAATTCTTCTCTCCAAATGCAGAACCGTCGAACAGGCTCCT
>NW_027531596.1:0-482 GCF_008692635.1 Crocuta crocuta
TTAAAATAAGGATCATTAGGATCTACTTTCCCTCTCAGTGTGTTAAGTCTTCAAAATAGCTGACTATTTGGATGCCTAGAACAGCCCTTTTGCACAAGCACCATGAGCTCCAGTATTGGTGCCCTACTTGGCCTCACTCTTTGATTTTTCCGAATTTATCTCTCCTTCTTACCCTGCCTGCCGAACTCCCACATCATCTCCCCCCCACAAGCACACACATATACCCATTCACCAAAATCACGTAGGAAAATCAGGGAATGCTTTTTAAGGATTTCATTAATNTTAATGAGTTATAGTTTGATTTTGCATATTTAACATTCATGAAAACATTCTTAAGCCAAAGGATGGCATCTTTAGTGGTCATTTCCCACACGTAAGAAATGTAGATTTTTAGAGTTCAGTAGGTAACTTACTGCTAGTCGTCTAAATCTTCTCCTGGAGCGAAGAGGAAGCAGGCTGCTATAAAATTGTCCATACCCAGG
>NW_027531597.1:0-234 GCF_008692635.1 Crocuta crocuta
CCTGAAACAATGGATTTCAGATATTTTTCCTTATAAACAACAATAAGAAATGTGTGTGTGTGTGTGTATGTGTATCATGAGATGTGTGTGTGTGTGTATATATATATATATATCATGTGATATATATATCATGAGTCTACTGGGCATACAGAGACCAAAATTTATTAAACAATATACCCTTACTGTGTACAAAGCAATGTAATATTTTCTATTCTGTACTATGCCGTTGTTTTT
>NW_027531597.1:279-536 GCF_008692635.1 Crocuta crocuta
ATTTTTGAAATTAACCCATAGTTTGGAAAACACTGGCTGAAAAGATAATTAAACTGATTTACTAAGAAATTAAAAAATAGCTTACTATTTTTACTATAATTAAAATCATGTGGCCTAGACCTGCCTACAAGGAAATTTTTAGACATAAAGGTCATATTCTCAAGGTCACTTAAAAGAGTAGACTGAATTCTTAAAAAGTTAGAGAACAGGGTTTGCCTGGGTTCATGTTCATTCTGAATTTCACATGTCAGTGTTTC
>NW_027531598.1:0-187 GCF_008692635.1 Crocuta crocuta
TGACAAAATACAGCATCACTTCTTAATAAAGACCCTCGAGAAAGTATGGATAGAAGGAGCTTACTTAAACATCATAAAAGCCATCTATTTGAAGCCCTCAGCTAACATCATCCTCAATGGGGAAAAACTGAGAGCTTTTCCCCTGAGATCAGGAACATGACAGGGATGTCCACTCTCACCACTGTTG
>NW_027531598.1:490-731 GCF_008692635.1 Crocuta crocuta
CTGGGAATAAACCTAACCAAGGATATAGGATATCTGTATGATGAACAGTATAGAAAACTTCGGAAGGAAAGTGAAGAAGACACAAAGAAATGGAAAAACATTCCATGCTCATGGATTGGATGAATAAATATAGTTAAAATGTCCTTAGTACCCACAGCAATCTACACATTCAATGCAATCCCAATCAAACTTGCAAAAGCATACTTCTCAAAACTAGAACAAACTATCCAAAAATTTGTAT
>NW_027531599.1:0-569 GCF_008692635.1 Crocuta crocuta
CCCCCATGGTCCTCTGTTAAGTTCCACCTAATCCTCCTATACATGAAAACATATGGTATCTGTCCCCTGCCTGACTTATTTCACTCAGCATAACACCCTCAAGTTCCATCCATGTTGCTACCCATGGCCAGATTTCATTCTTTCTCATTGCCGTGTAGTATTCCATTGTATAGATAAACCACATCTTCTTGATCCATTNTTGATGGACACTTAGGTTCTTTCCATGTTTTGGCTATTGTTGAGAGTGCTGCTATGAACATTGGGGTCCATGTGCCCCTATGCATCAGCACTCCTGTATCCCTTGAGTAAATTCCTAAGAGTGCTATTGCTGGGTCATAGGGGAGTTCTATTGTTAATTTTTTGAGGAAGGGGAGTGCATTTCTTAAGTTTGGGGGAATTTAAGTTTATTTTAAAACTTGAGGGGCATCTGGGTGACTCTGTTGGTTGAGCCTCTGATTCTTGATTTTGGCTCAAGTCATAATCTCACAGGTTCTTATGACTGAGCCCCACATCCAGCTCTGCACTGACAACTCAAAGCCTGCTTGGAATTCTCTCCCTCTCTCTCTCAA
>NW_027531600.1:0-261 GCF_008692635.1 Crocuta crocuta
TGTATGATGAAACTATAGAAAACTTATGAAGGAAATTCAAGAAGAAACAAAAAAATGGAAAAACATTCCATCCTCATGGATTGGAAGAATAAATATAGTTAAAATGTCATTACAACAAGGGGGAGAAGGGGAGAAATATGGGGGAGAGGGAGAGAGGCAAACCATGAGAGACTCTTGAGTGNTGAGGACTCAGAATTGGGCCCAAATTCATGTACAGCCAACTAATCTTGACAAAGCAGGAAAGAGAATCCAATGGAAAAA
>NW_027531601.1:0-993 GCF_008692635.1 Crocuta crocuta
TATTTTGTCAAATGCTTTTTCTGCATCTATCTACAAGATCATATGTTTCTTATCTTGTCTTTTATTAATGTGATGTATCACATTGACTGATTTGCGAATATTGAACCAGCTCTGTAAGCCAGGAATGAATTCCACATGATCATGGCGGATGATTCTTTTTATGTGCCTTTGAATTTGATTTGCAAGTATCTTGTTGATGATTTTTGCATCCGTATTCATCAAGTATATTGGCCTGTTGTTCTCTTTTTTTGCTAGGTCTCTGTCTGGCTTGGGAATCAAAGTGATGCTGGCTTCGTAGAATGAGTCCGGAAGTTTTCCTTCCATTTATATTTTTTGGAATAGCTTGAGAAGAATGGGTATTAACCCTGATTTAAATGTCTGGTAGCATTCCCCAGGGAAGCCATCTGTTCAGGGCTCCTATTTGTTGGGAGATTTTTGATAACTGATTCAACTTCCTCAATAGTTATGTGTCTGTTCAGATTTTCCATCTCTTCCCCTGTGAATTTTGGTAGTGCATGTGTGTTTAGGAATTTTTCCATTTCTTCTAATTTGTCCAGTTTGTTGCATATAATTTTTCATAGTATTCCCTGGTAATTGCTGAGGGATTGGTTGTAATAAGTCCATTTTTATTCATGATTTTGTCTGTTTGGGTGCTCTCTTTTTTCATTTCATGCAGCCTGGCTAGAGGTTTATCAATTTTCTTTGTTTTTTCAAAAAACCAACTCTTGGTTTCATTGATCTGTTCAACTGTTTTTTTGGATTCTATATNTTTGGATTCTATATTGTTTTTTTCTGCCCTGATTTTTATTATTTCTCTTCTTCTACTGGGTTTGGGTTGTTCTCATTTCTCTGCTTCAAGTACCTTTAAGTACATTGTTAGATTTTGTATTTGCACTTTTTCTAGTTTCTTGAAATAGTTCTGGAGTGCAGTGTACTTTCCTCATAGGTCTGCCTTTGCGGCATCCCATAGAGTTTGGATTGTTGTATTTTCAT
>NW_027531602.1:0-567 GCF_008692635.1 Crocuta crocuta
GGCTGTACACTTTTGGGTCCAATTCTGAGTTCTCAGTTCTATCCCATTGGTCGATGTGTCTGCTTTTGTGCCAATACCATACTGTCTTTATGATGACAGCTTTGTAGTAAAGGTTAAAGTCTGGGATGGTGATACCTCCCATTTTGGTTTTCTTCTTCAANGTTTTCTTCTTCAATATTACTTTGGCTATTCGGTGTCTTTTGTGGTTCCATACAAATTTTGGAATAGTTTGTTCTAGTTTTGAGAAGAATGCTCGTGCAATTTTAATTGGGATTGCATTGAATGTGTAGATTGCTTTGGGTAATAACGACATTTTAACTACATTTATTCTTCCTATCCATGAGCATGAAATGTTTTTCCATTTCTTTGTATATTCTTCAATTTCCTTCATAAGTTTTCTATAGTTTTCATCATACGAATCTCTTATAACCTTGGTTAGGTTTACTCCTAGGTATTTTATGTTTTTTTGCAATTGTGAATGAAATCAGTTTCTTGGTTTATCTTTCTGTTGTTTCATTGTTAGTGTATAAGAATGCAACCGATTTTTGTACGTTGATTTTGTACCCT
>NW_027531603.1:0-791 GCF_008692635.1 Crocuta crocuta
AGATACTTTCAAATCGAATCCAACAGCACATAAAAAGAATCATCCTCTAATATCAAGTGGGATTCATTCCTGGGTTACAGGGTTGGTTCAATATTTGCAAATCAATTCATGTGAGACATCACATCAAGAAAAGGTAAAAACCATATGATCCTGTCAATAGATGCAGAAAAAGCATTTGACAAAATACAGCATCGCTTCTTAATAAACACTCTCGAGAAAGTCGGGATAGAAGGAACTTAGTTAAACNGAGAAAGTCGGGATAGAAGGAACTTAGTTAAACTTCATAAAAGCCATCTATGAGAAACCCTGAGCTAACATCATCCTCAATGGGGTAAACTGAGAGCTTTCCCCATGAGAAAAGGCACACGACACGGATGTCCACTCTCACCACTGTGGTTTAACATAGTGCGAGAAGTCCTAGCATCAGCCATCAGACAACAAAAGGAAATCAAAGGCATCAGAATTGGCAAAGAAGTCAAACTTTCACTATCCGCTGACAACTTGACAATCTACATTGAAAACCCGGCAGACTCAATCAGGAGCCTACTAGAACTGATCCAAGAATTCAGCAAAGTTGCAGGGTACAAAATCAACGTTCAGAAATCTGTTGCATTCTTATACACCAACAATGAAACAACAGACATAGAAATCAAGAAATGGATCCCATTCACAATTGCACAAAAAAACATAAAATACCTCGGAATACACCTAAGCAATGATATAGGAGATCTGTAAGATAAAAACTATAGAAAACTGATGAAGGAAATTGAAGAAGACATAAAGAAATGGAA
>NW_027531604.1:0-462 GCF_008692635.1 Crocuta crocuta
CACCTCACACTACACCTGCTTATTTTATGTCTAAGAATGATAGTCCCAGAAGTTAGAGACATCTAGCAAAAATGGCAAAGCTCGCTTTGTGTCCTGAGGAAGTGGCTTGGTAAACCTCAGATTGGAGACTCCAAAATGAGGCCAAACAGAAAGGTGGCTACACCTCACTTGCGGCTACATATGGCTGGACAGCAGTGTGGGTTAACTTAATTTGATGCTAGGGTCCCAAAACTACTGCCACCCCCCAGGGCAATTATGACCTAGAAATACAATAGACATCCTGGGAAACTTTCCAACTTGGTAAGATCATTTAAGAAGTGTACTTTTAAAAGCAAGCGTTTTCAAATTAAAGAAGACACCTCTACTAATTGACAAGAAGCCTCCAAAAGGTTTAAAATTCCGAGATAGCTTCCTTGAAACATTCATTACAAAAGGCTAATGAAAATTAAGGATGGAAGAGGT
>NW_027531605.1:0-818 GCF_008692635.1 Crocuta crocuta
CCCACCTCTCCTAGCTGCCTGAGTTAGGGCCTGGCTCCCTCTCATCATTGGGTCTGTATGGGACGGCTAGGAGAAGATCATCCATTTATTGGAGGACCCCCCGGAAGTCCCATCCCAGAAGCCTGGCTAAGTCAGATGCCAGCACCCCACTGTACCCAGAGTTACCCAAGGCAAACATCTTCCCCTGAAGATGAATTTTTGAATCTTCATAGCAGTCTAGTCCAAGTGAACTGTCCCTTTGCTCCTGTGGTAGGGTTTTCCCATTCAAAACCAAATAGAGGTTGGCTATTAGGTGCTCGCTGGAGACAGAAGAAAACATCTTCTAAGTTGAGACATGTGAACCATCCTTCTTCCCAGGATATGAGTCCTAGTATAGCGTAGGTTTTAGGCGATGCTGAACGCAGCATGACCACTGCTTCATTAATGCCCCTGAGGTCCCTCCAGGCTCATAATCTTTTGTCCCAGCCTTTTCACAGGCAGCAGGGGAGTATTCCATGGAAACTGGCATCGTTTTAGAAATCCCCATTTGAGTAGCCTGTTCAAGTGTGTCTGGATTCGCAAGTGTGGTTTCTGTTTCTGTTGCACCATATATTGGTGTATTGTGACAGGTTTGGATCCAGACTTTAGGGCAATTCATATCAGGGCAGGGGTGTTTTTGCCAGACCAGATGGGTTTCCTTCCACCCTAACTGAAGGGATCAGCTTCTAGGTTGGGACCCACAGTTGCTGTCTGGGAGGGAAGCCATATAATCTCCATTTCTCTTCCCATGGAGCCATCAGGAACAAAATCATGGGTTAGGCCTTTCTGTTTAGGTGCCA
>NW_027531606.1:0-866 GCF_008692635.1 Crocuta crocuta
TGCCAACAAATTGGACAACTTAGAAAAAATGGACAAATTCCTAAAAGCACACCCACTACCAATTTTCACACGGGAAGAGATAGGAAATCTGAACAGACCCATAACTAGTGAGGAAATCAAATCAGTGATAAAAAATCTCCCAACAAATAAGAGTCCAGGACCTATTGGCTTCCCCGGGGAATTCTACCTGACGTTTAAAACAGAACTAATACCAGTTCTTCTCAAGCTATTCCAAAAAATAGAAATCAAGGGAAAACTCCCAGACTGGTTTTATGAAGCCAGCATCACTGTGATTCCCAAGCCAGACAGAGATCCAGCAAAAAAAGAGAACTACAGGCCAAAATCCTTGATGAATACAGATGCAAAAATCCTCAACAAGATACAGGCAAATATAATCCAACAGCACATAAAAAGAATCATACGCCAAGATCAAGTGGGATTCATTCCTGGGCTACAGGACCGGTTCAACATTCTCAAATCAATCAATGTGATATATCACATCAACAAAAAAAAAGATAAAAACCATACAATCCTGTCGATATATGCAGAAAAAGCATTTGACAAAATACAGCATCCCTTCTTAATAAAGACTCAAGAGAAAGTTGGGATAGAAGGAACCTACTTAACATCATAGAAGCCCATCTATGAGAAGCCTCAGATAACATCATCCNAATGTGGAAACACTGAGAGCTTTCCCCCTGAGATCAGGAACATGACAAGGATGTCCACTCTCACCACTGTTGTTTAACATATTGCTGGATGTCCTAGCATCAGCCATCAGACAAAAGGAAATCAAAGGCATCAGCATTGGCAAAGAGGAGGTCAAACTTTCACTTTTCGCAGACGACATGATACGCTACATAGAA
>NW_027531607.1:0-1898 GCF_008692635.1 Crocuta crocuta
ACTAGACCTAGAACTTTCCTGGATGTCTTCGGTGATAACTCAACCTTATCTTAAGGTCTGAGTGGCCAGAAAGAACAATGGAAACTAACCATGAGTGTCATCCATGAATTACAGAAGAGAAGCATTTGTACTGTGGAAGGGCAGTAGGAAAATTCTACCTCTTAACAGAGAAGGGGGCATCATTCTGTGCACTCCAAGACTCCAGAGGACTATGAGAGTTCTTGATTTGGGAGGACATAAAACATTCCCATTTGATGGAAGTGGAGCCCATGCTTTCCCAGCTTAGGTCCTGACGGTAGCCAACAGATTCTGCTTTTGCTGAGAGTTGAACGTGTATTGGAAATTGTCTTCTCTTCTAACGAGGACCTCATCGGATTCTCAACATGCTGCTCTCTCCCACTGCGGGAGAGGCGAGCCTCTTTATGGACTTCCAAGGGAGACTGCAGATACTCTCATTTAGCTCCTCAGTGGAGTTAATCACTCCCAGGTTTTCCAGCAAAACAAACTGAAACAAACAAACAAGCCAATGGAAACAAACCCATAAAGCTTTCCTAACGCAACAGTGGAAATGGATGCGGGTGTTCACCACAGGCTGTTCCTGCCACCCTAGTATAGTCAACTGTGCTGAACTTCTCTTATCTGCTCAAATGTTTCAGGGTTTCACTTCCTTCCCTATCAAGGCCTCCAGTATCAATCCAGGNCATTCTGTGCACTCCAAGACTCCAGAGGACTATGAGAGTTCTTGATTTGGGAGGACATAAAACATTCCCATTTGATGGAAGTGGAGCCCATGCTTTCCCAGCTTAGGTCCTGACGGTAGCCAACAGATTCTGCTTTTGCTGAGAGTTGAACGTGTATTGGAAATTGTCTTGTCTTCTAACGAGAACCTCATCGGATTCTCAACATGCTGCTCTCTCCCACTGCAGGAGAGGCGAGCCACTTTATGCACTACCAAGGGAGACTGCAGATACTCTCACTTAGCTCATCAGTGGAGTTAATCACTCCCAGGTTTTCCAGCAAAACAAACTGAAACAAACAAACAAGCCAATGGAAACAAACCCACAAAGCTTTCCTAACGCAACAGTGGAAGTGGATGCCGGTGTTCACCACAGGCTGTTCCTGCCACCCTAGTATAGTCAACTGTGCTGAACTTCTCTTATCTGCTCAAATGTTTCAGGGTTTCACTTCCTTCCCTATCAAGGCCTCCAGTATCAATACCGGAGGAAATGGTGGCCATGGATCTCATAAAATTTACAGCTTCACTACTCTTCCAGTGAAATCGTGGACCTAAATTTTAGCATAATCTTCTCTCTTGCTTCAGTGGATGAGGTTAGATTTCAATATGGCCGTCAATTTACTCCAGCTTTTCAGGCATGCTCTGAGGAAAGCGCTGGTTCTCCAATGCTGTTGTTACCTTTTTTCCAAAACATTTGAGGCTGTTAACAAAAGACAGCCAGGGGCACAGTCCTTAAAATACCCACTGGTGACTGAATTGCTACAGCTATTGACTGTATAAGCCTCACCTTTCCCTTCCTTCTAACTATGATCCCAATGGATCACTCATGGGCTTCGTGGAAAGAAAGGTGCTGTCATTCCGAATGGTTAGTAACACTCATTATACTCACTACCAAAAGGCATTCGTTCTTGCCACGTTACTAATGCGTAATTCATGTCCAGAGTATGATTCCACTCTTCTGCTTAACTGGCCCATTTCCATTACAACGTCCATGATGTGGGAGAAAACCTTTAAGGAAAGACGTAGAAAGATTCATGATCTTGCTGTAGACAGCTATCACCTTGCACATTGTCTGCGTGGTCCCTCAGAGGGGAAATCAATTCTATGCGGTGGGCAGGAGAAATGATGCCTGGGGCGCCTGGGTGGCTCGGTCGGTTAAGCG
>NW_027531608.1:0-206 GCF_008692635.1 Crocuta crocuta
TTCTTCTAAGTTGTCCAACTTGTTGGCATATAATTTTTCATAGTACTCCCTGATCATTGCTTATATTTCTGAGGGCTTGGTTGTAATAAGTCCATTTTCATTCATGATTTTGTCTATTTGGGTGCTCTCTCTTTTCTTTTTGATAAGTCTGGCTAGAGGTTTGTCAATTTTGTTTACTTTTTTAAAAAACCTACTCTTGGTTTCAT
>NW_027531608.1:562-742 GCF_008692635.1 Crocuta crocuta
CTTCTTCCTGTGATTGATTTCAAGTTTCAAAGCATTATGATCTGAGAGTGTGCATGGTATGATCTCGATTTTTTTATATTTATTGAGGGCTGCTTTATGTCCCAGTATGTAATCTCTCTTGGAGAATGTGCCATTCTCACTTGAGAAGAAAGTGAATTCCCTGGCCTCAGGATGTAGAGT
>NW_027531609.1:0-551 GCF_008692635.1 Crocuta crocuta
TGAATGTAAATGGACTAAATGCTCCAATCAAAAGACATAGGGTATAAAGATGGATAAAAAAAAAAAACCCAAAATCCATCTATTTGCTGTCTACAAGAGACTATTTTAGATCTGAAGACACCTACAGATTGAAACTAAGGGGATGCTACTGGAAGTCAAAGGAAACCNTAGCCATACTTATGTCAGACAAACTGGACTTTAAAATAAAGGGAGTAACAAGGGATGAAGAGGGCATTATATAAAAATTACAGGGTCTATCCATCAGGAAGAGCTAACAATTGTAAATGTCTATGCACCGAACTCAGAGGCACCCAAATACATAAAACAATCACAAACAGAAACAATCTTATGATTAAGAATGTGCTAGTAGCAGGGAACTTTAATACTACACTTACAGCAATGGATAGATCAACTAGACAGAAAATCACTAAAGAAACAATGGACCTGAATGACACATTACACAACATGGATTTGACAGATATATTTAGAACTCTACAGCCTGAGGTTATGGAATTCACTTTCTTCTCAAGTGCACATGGCACATTCTCCAA
>NW_027531610.1:0-242 GCF_008692635.1 Crocuta crocuta
TCCCAACAAGAGAGACCAAGAGATACCATTCAAAAAATACTCTCTAAAAGGATAGGCCCTGAAGAGTCAAAGAGTCTTCTTGGGTACAGCAGCGCTCATAGGTGCAGAGAGCATAACAGGTCTTTAAAACCAACAAGAGCCGGAAAGCTAACTAAAATGATGAAACGAAAGACCTCTCCTCCAAAGAAACTCCAAGAAGAAATGACAGCTAATGAACTGCTCAAAACAGATATCAGCAGCAT
>NW_027531610.1:582-787 GCF_008692635.1 Crocuta crocuta
ATCCCAGAAGAGGAAGAGAGGGGGAAAGGTGCTGAAGGAGTCCTGGAACAAATTATAGCAGAGAACTTCCCCGACCTGGGGAAGGAAGTAAATGTTGAAATACAAGAGGCTCAGAGGACGGCCCTCAGACGTAACTTGAATTGATCTGCACGGCATATCGAGTAAAAATGGCAAAATACAAGGACAAAGAGAGAATATTGAAAGC
>NW_027531611.1:0-836 GCF_008692635.1 Crocuta crocuta
CCACGACGCCTGGGGGAAGAACGCTATCTCCTAGCAACTTCCACCGCGGAGGCCACAGATCTACAGTCCTACCTGCCCGAGCCCCACTGGCACTCTTCATAGTCAGTCACACTTAAAGTCATGGAAGGACTGATTTGTGGACCTACTCGTTGAGGCTGAGTTGACGCAGCGAGAAAGATCAAGGCACCGCCACCACCACCGCTTCTTCCTCTGCTCTGCTCACTGGCCGCGTGGGCAGCAGTGCGCATGCCCAGTAACAGNTCGTAACAATGGGCATGTGCCGCAAAGGCCGCAAAGCCCATGGTACAACGTTTCTGGGTACTGACATGAATGTATGCATACTGATGCGGGAGTACACAATGTTGGTAAACTTTTTCCCATGTCTGCCGCCAAGGTGTGCAAGGCAGGGTCTGCTGAGTGCCTGAAATGATGCTTCTCTTTCCTCAAACCCAAGCCTCTCTTTTGCAACCAGATACTTGGGGGACAGACAGTTAAGAATCACCGTTAGTGCCGAATGTTTCTCAGAAAGACATCTGTAACACAAATAGATACTAAGTACTTTAACACCGTTTTTTTATACATGCTTTGATCCATCATTCCCTCCCGTGCTTCTGGATTTTGTGTGATGCTTGAGTGAATTTGNGTGTCCTCTGTATAATAAATACATTCACAACTGTTTACTTTTTGCTTGTGTTGCTGCGCCTTGAAACCTGTGGTTTGGTAATGGATTTCTCTAAATACCTGTGGTCCTTCAGTCAGTGCATGTTTCAGAAGTTTCTTCATTGTTATCAGTCCTGGAGTGTAAGCTTAGTCCACTGTCGCATGGGGTTCAGTAA
>NW_027531612.1:0-684 GCF_008692635.1 Crocuta crocuta
AGTTCCTTCTATCCCAACTTTCTCGAGGGTCTTTACTAAGAAGAGGTGCTCTATTTGGTCAAAAACTTTTTCTGCATCTATCAACAGGATCATATGATTTTTGTCTTTTCTTTTGTTGATGTGATGTATCCCACTGATTGATTTGCAAATATTGAACCAGCCCTATAACCCAGGAATGAATCCCACTTGATCTTGGTGGATAATTCTTTTTATGTGCTGTTGAATTTGATTTGCAAGTATATTGTTGAGGATTTTTGTATCTGTATTCATCAAGGATATTGGCCAGTAGTTCTCCTTATTTTCTGGGTCTGTGTGAGGCTTGGGAATCAAAGTGATGCTGGCTTCATAAAATGAGCCCGGGAGTTTTCCTTNATAAAATGAGCCCGGGAGTTTTCCTTCGATTTCTATTTTTTAGAATAGCTTAAGAAGAATGGGTATTAATTCTGTTTTAAATGTCTGGTAAAATTCCCTAGGGAAGCCATCAGGTCCAGGACTCTTATTTGTAGGGAGATTTTTGATCACTAATTCGATTTCCTCACTTGTTATGGGTCTTTTCAGGTCTTCTATCACTTCCCGTGTGAATTTTGGTTGTGAGTGTGTGTTTAGGAAGTTGTCCATTTCTTCTAAGTTGTCCAGCTTTTGGCATATAGTTTTTCATAGTGTTCCCTGATAATTGCTTGTATT
>NW_027531613.1:0-221 GCF_008692635.1 Crocuta crocuta
ATAGAATTTGGATATTAACCCTTTATCTGATATATCATTTGCAACCATCTTTTCGCATTCCGTCGGTTGCCTATTAGTTTTGTGTGTTGTTTCCTTTGCCGTGCAGAAGCTTTTAATCTTGATGAGGTCCCAATCGTTTATTTTTGCTCTTGATTCCCTTGCTTTGGGGGATGTGTCAAGTAAGAGGTTGCTGCAGTGGAGGTCAAGGAGGTTGTTTCCTG
>NW_027531613.1:285-498 GCF_008692635.1 Crocuta crocuta
AGTTTATTTTTGTGTATGCTGTGAGAAATTGATCTAGTTTCACTCTTCTGCATGTTGTTGTCCAGTTCTCCCAAAACCATCTGTTAAAGAGGCTGTCTTTTTTCCATTGGATACTCTTTCCTGCTTTGTCAAAGGTTAATTGGCTGTATACTTTTGAGTCCAGTTCTTAGGTCTCAATTCTGTTCCATTGGTCTATGTGTCTGTTTTTGTGCC
>NW_027531614.1:0-302 GCF_008692635.1 Crocuta crocuta
CAAACTGGACTTTAAATTAAAGACAATAACAATAGATGAAGAAGGCACTACATAATAATTACAGCGTCCATCCGTCAGGAAGAACTAACAATCATAAATGTCTACGCACTGAATATGGAAGCACCTAAATATCTAAAACAATTAATCACAAACAGAAACAAGCTTAGAGATAAGAATGTGCTAATAGCAGGGGACTTTAATACTCCGCTTACAGCAATGGATAGGTCAACCAGACAGAAAATCACTAAAGAAATAACGGACTTGAAAGACACATTGGACCAGATGGATCTGATGGATATATT
>NW_027531614.1:540-752 GCF_008692635.1 Crocuta crocuta
AAGCCATCTATGAGAAGCCTTCAGCTAACATCATCCTCAATGGGGAAAAACTGAGAGCTTTCCCCCTGAGATCAGGAACACGACAGGGAGGTCCACTCTCACCAGTGTTGTTTAACATAGTGCTGGAAGTTCTAGCATCAGCCATAAGACAACAAAAGGAAATCAACGGCCTCAGAATTGGCAAAGAGGAAGTCAAACTTTCACTCTTCGCA
>NW_027531615.1:0-301 GCF_008692635.1 Crocuta crocuta
AAACAACCTCCTTGACCTCAACTGCAGCTATTTCTTACTTGACACTTCCCTGAAAGCAAGGAAAACAAGAGCAAAAATGAACTAGTGGGACCTCCTCAAGATTAAAAGCTTCTGCATGGCAAAGGAAACAATCCATAAAACTAATAGGCAACCAATGGGATGGGAAAAGATAGTTGCAAATGACATATCAGATAAAGGGCTAGTGTCCAAAATCTATAAGGAACTCACCAAACTCCACACCTGAAAAACAAACAACCCAGTGAAGAAATGGGCAGAAGATAGGAACAGACACTTCTCCAAA
>NW_027531615.1:484-771 GCF_008692635.1 Crocuta crocuta
TACACTGTTGGTGGGAATGTAAACTGGTGCAGCCCCTCTGGAAAACAGTGTGTAGTTTCCTTAAAAAATGAACACTAGAACTCCCCTAGGACCCAGCAATAGCACTGCTAGGAATCCAGGGATACAGGAGTGCTGATGCATAGGGGCACATGGACCCCAATGTTCATAGCAGCACTCTCCACAATAGCCAAAACATGAAAAGAGCTTAGGTGTCCACCAACGGACGAATGGATCAGGAAGAAGTGGTTTATCTATACCATGGAATACTACATGGCAACGAGAAAGAA
>NW_027531616.1:0-1919 GCF_008692635.1 Crocuta crocuta
AAAGGTGCTGAAGGTGTCCTGGAACAAACTATAGCAGAGAACTTCCTCATCCTGGGGAAGGAAGTAGATGTTGAAACTCAAGAGGCACAGAGTACACCCCTCAGACGTAACTTGAATCAATCTTCTGCACCACATATCCATAGTGAAACTGGGAAAATAGAAGGACAAAGAGAGAATTTTGAAAGCACCTAGGGAGAAAAGGGCCCTAACATACAAAGGGAAACCTATCAGAGTGGTGTCAGACCTATTTACTGAAACTTGGCAGGCCAGAAAGGAATGGCAGGAGATCTTCAATGTGATAAACAGAAAAAATATGCAGCCAAGAATCCTCTATCCAGCAAGCCTGTCATTCAGAATAGAAGGAAAGATAAAAGTCTTTCCAAATAAACAAAAATTGAAAGAATTTGTCATCACTAAACCAGCCCTACAAGAAATCCTGAGGGGGACTCTCTGAGGGAAATGTTGCAAAGAACGCAGGACACTGAAGACACCACCACAAGCATGAATACTACAAAGAACACAATGAATCTACACCCATATTTTTCCACAATAACACTGAATGTAAATGGGCTGAATACTCCAATCAATAGACATAGAGTAGCAGAATGGATAAAAACACAAAATCCATCTATTTGCTGTCTACAAAAAACGCATTTTAGACTGGAGGACAATTCAGATTAAAATTAAGGGTATGGAGAAATCTCGATGATGATACTGGAAGTCAAAAGAAAGCTGAAGTAACTATACTTATATCAGATAAACTACACTTTAAGTTAAAGACAGTAACAAGGGATGAAGAATCGAATTAGATAAAAATTACAGGATCTATCCATCAGAAAGAACTAAAATTATAAATGTCTATGCACCAAATATGGAAGCACCTAAATATATAAACCAATTAATAACAAATAGAAACAATCTTATAGATAAGAGTATGGTAATATCAGGGGACTGTAATACTCCACTTACAGCAATGGATAGATCAACTAGACAGAAAATCACTAAAGAAACAATGGATTTGAATGATACATTGGACCAGATGGATCTGATAGATAGATTTAGAACTCTACATCCTGAGGCTATGGAATTCACATTCTTCTCAAGTGCGCATGGCACATTCTACAAGATAGATCACATACTGGGACATAAAGCAGCCCTCCATAAATATAAAAGAATTGAGATCATACCATGCACACTTTCAGATCACAATGCTAGGAAACTCGAAATCAATCACGGGAAGAAGTCTGGAAAACCTCCAAAATCATGGAGGTTAAGAACACCCTACTAAAGAACGAATGGGCCAATCAGGCAATTAGAGAAGAAATGAAAAAATACATGGAAAAAAATGAAAATGAAAACACAACAATCCAAACTCTATGGGATGAGGCAAAGGCAGTCCTAAGAGGAAAGTACATTGCACTCCAGGCCTATTTCAAGAAATTAGATAAGTGCAACTGCAAAATCTAACAGCTCACCTAAAAGAACTATAGGGAGAACAACAAGAGCACCCCAAACCCGGTAGGAGAAGAGAAATAGTAAAAATCAGAGTGAAAATAAACAATATAGAAACCAAAGAAACAGTTGAACAGATCAATGAAACCAAGAGTTGGTTTTTTGAAAAAATAAACAAAATGGACAAACCTCTAGGCAGGCTCCTCAAAAGGAAATGAGAGAGACTCAAACAGACAAAATCATGAATGACAATGGTCTTATTACAACCAACCCCTCAGAATAGAAGCAATTATCAGGGAATATTATGAAAAATTATATGCCAACAAATTGGACAACTTAGAAGAAATGGACAAATTCCTAAACACACACTCACTACCAAAATTCACGACAGAAGATATAGAAAATCTGAACAGACCCATAAGTAGTGAAGAAATCAAATCAGTTATCAAAAATCTCCCAACAAAGAA
>NW_027531617.1:0-733 GCF_008692635.1 Crocuta crocuta
CCATTTGTCCGTTGATGGACACTTAGGCTCTTTCCAAGTTTTGGCATTGTTGAGAGTGCTGCTTTGAACATTGAGGTACATGTGCCCTATGCAACAGCACTCCTGTATCCCTTGGGTAAATTCCTAGCAGTGCTATTGCTGGGTCATAGGGGAGTTCTACTGTTAATGTTTTGAGGAACCTCCACACTGTTTTCCAGAGGGGGTGCACCAGTTTACATTCCCACCAACAGTGTAGGAGGGTGCCTATTTCTCCACATCCTCGCCAGCATCTAGAGTCCTCTGATTTGCTCATGTTAGCCACTCTGACCGGCATGAGGTGGTATCTCAGTATGGTTTTGATGTGTATTTCTCTGATGAGGAGGGATGCTGAGCATCGTTTCATGTGTCTGTTGGCCATCTGGATGTCCTCTTTGGAGAAGTGTCTGTTCATATCTTCTGCCCATTTCTTCACTGGGTTGTNTTTGTTTGATTCTCAGGTTTGGAATTTGGTGAGTTCCTTATAGATTTTGGATATTAACCCTTTATCTGATATGTCATTTGCAACTATCTTTTCCCATTCCATCAGTTGCCTATTAGTTTTCTGGGTTGTTTCCTTTTCTGTGCAGAAGATTTTAATCTTGATGAGGTCCCAGAAGTTTATTTTGCTCTTGATTATTTTGCTTTTGGGGATGTGTCAAGTAAGAAATGACTGCGGTGGAGGTCAAGGAGGTTGTTTCTTGCTTTCTCCTCTAGG
>NW_027531618.1:0-446 GCF_008692635.1 Crocuta crocuta
TGATGCTAGGACTTCCAGCACTATGTTAAACAACAGTGGCGAGAAACTGCTGTATTGCAGCTCTTAGTTTTTCCCTGTTGAGGATGATGTTAGCTGAGGGCTCTCATAGATGGCTTTTATGATGTTTAAGTAGGTTTCTTCTATCTCGACTTTCTCTAGAGTCTTTATTAAGAAGGGATGCTGTATTTTGTCAAATGCTTTTTCTGCATCTATCGACAGGATCATATGGTTCTTATCATTTCTTTTGTTGATGTGATGTAGCACACTGATTGATTTGTGAATATTGAACCAGCCCTGTAACCCAGGAATGAATCCCACTTGATCTTGGTGGATAATTCTTTTTATGTGCTGTTGAATTTGAGTTGCAAGTGTCTTGTTGAAGATTTAAAAAAAAANNNAAATTTTTAAATGTTTTTTAATTTTATTTCTAGGAGAGAGAGACAGCG
>NW_027531619.1:0-558 GCF_008692635.1 Crocuta crocuta
TCTCTCTCTGTCTCTATGCTCTTCAACCAGCACTGCATACATCTGACTATTTAATTGTAGCTGGAAAATCCGGTTATATGCTATAAAACGTTCTTTGACCATTGGTATTCTTCTTTTCTCCTTTTCTTTTCTTGATTTTGACATTTTTATGTACTTTTAAATTTACTATTATTTGCCCTCCCTCCTCCATCTTTTCTCTTAACTTTTTCGCTGTCCCTCTCGGTTTGCATGTTAGTCGGATATGTCTGTGCGTTTGTGTGCCCCTACTCCCTGTGTGTTTGTCAGTCTGTTTTCCTCTCCAGGGCTACGTCAAGAAATAAGCCAAAGTACACATGGTGGAGAGGCCGAAATATCACTACGAGTAGGAAAACAAAATAACCAAGGACTCAACAANTCAACAAGAGAGACCAAGAGATACCATTCAAAAAACACTCTCTGAAAGGACAGGCTCGGGACAGTCAAAGAGTCTTCCTGGATACAGCAGCGTTCACAGGTGCAGAGAGTATAACAGGACTTTAAAACTAACAAGAGCCAGAAAACTAACTAAAATGATGAAAC
>NW_027531620.1:0-502 GCF_008692635.1 Crocuta crocuta
TGGCATGAATTTCTTTAAAGTGTTTCTCCTTCCTGGAGGAGGGAAATTTTCCCCATTGTCAGTAATCAGTTCTTGATAGAAATGCAGTCTCTACAGGCAATTCCACAGTACTGTACTCTCTCCTAGAGAAAAGATTCTTCTATACGTTGAGGCAAAACAACCAACTCATCCCCTTTGCTGTTTCGATTTCCCGGAGATTGTGGGTAACAAGAACACCTACATTAAATTATACTTAAAAGTGATAAGCATCACTGCCCTCTACTACCAAACTAGCTTGACACTTGTAGGGTACAGGTAAGGAAATCCATCAGTCAATAACNAGTCAATAACTATTAGAGAAACCACAACTGTAGGTTGCAAACTTAGCCAAAATATTTTCTAAGACATAAGAAATAAAATTGAATGTCTTGATATTAGGTGACACAATCAGATGGTGAAAACTATAGATTTTTTCTCACTGCCATGGTCATAAGACAATAAAAATCCCAGAATCTCAAAATAG
>NW_027531621.1:0-885 GCF_008692635.1 Crocuta crocuta
GGATAAAGGAAGTCCAGAAAAGGGCCTGGATCTTTAGATCCACCGATCGGGGTCGTGCGAGGTCTGCAGCGCTCACACTCATTCCTGTTCCCTCGGTGAATGTGGCCCCCGTCTTTGCAGAGGCGGTGCTGGCTGACGGATGGGTCTCCCGTTCACCAGACCGGAATCCGTGCAGCCACAGGGCCAGATGCGGTCTAGCCCGGTCCCAGAGACGGTCCTATAGCCATGGGCAGCATACGCCACAGGCACGGCGCTCCTGGCCGACTTCTGGGGACTTGCTCTGCCTGTGGGGAGGCTCATGGCATGTGGGTCCTTGTTGCAGATTGAAGAAGCAAGGAAAGCTGTGGCAGTGGACAAGTTAGTGGCCGGGGACGAGATCGTCGGCATCAGCGACATTAGTCTCTCAGGGTTTCGACAGGAGGCGATTTGCCGGGCGAAGGGCTCTCATAAAACCGTGAAGCTAGTGGTGAAAATGTAAGACCCACACTTCATGCCGTGTTTACACAACAGAAGTGGGTAAAAAAGCAAAGGGTGAAGCCACGTCTGCTGATCTCTATCACTGCAAGCAAATCCCACTCTTGACCTAAGTTGTGTGTTTGTGTGAGTGTGTGTGTGTGTGTGTGTGCGCGTACGTGTGTGTGCGTGTCTGGGTTCATGTGCGTGCACGTCCGTAAACGTAAAACTCCATTTCTTGGCCGGGGATGATCCAGCATCGAAAACTAAAAGATACCTTCTTCTATCACTGTGAGTTGTTTATTTGTTATGTTAAGTGAATTTGAATGCTCCTTTTTTTTTAATTAAACTCAAATTAGTTAACATACACTGTAGTCTTGTCTTCAAGAATAGAACCCAGGGATTCATCACTTACGTACAACACCCAGTGCT
>NW_027531622.1:0-1479 GCF_008692635.1 Crocuta crocuta
CACACTTTCAGATCACAATGCTATGAAACTCGAAATCAACCACAGAAAAAAGTCTGGAAAACCTACAAAAACATGGAAGTTAAAGAACACCTTACTAAAGAACGAATGGGCCAATCAGGCAATTAGAGATGAAATTACAAAATATATGGAAACAAATGAAAAAGAGAATACAACAATCCAAACCCGATCGGATGCGGTGATTGCAGTCCTAAGAGGAAAGTACATTGCACTCCAGGCCTATTTCAAGAAATTAGGAAAAGTGCAAGTGCAAAATCTAACAGCACACCTAAAGCAACTAGAGAGAGAGCAACAAGAGCACTCCAAACCCAGTAGAAGAGGAGAAATAATAAAATCAGGTCAGAAATAAACAATATAGAAACAAAAGAAACAGTTGAACAGATCAATGAAATGAAGTGTTGGTTTTTTGAAAAAATAAACAAAATTGACAAACCTCTAGCCAGNCCTCTAGCCAGGCTTCTCAAAAAGAAAAGAGAGAGCATTCAAAGAGACAAAATCATGAATGAAAATGGAATGATTACAACCAACCCCTCAGAAATACAAGCAATTATCAGGGAATACTATGAAAAATTATATGCCAAAAAGTTGGACAACTTAGAAGAAATGAACAAATTCCTAAACACACACTCACTACCAAAATTCACATGGGAAGAGACAGAAAACCTGAACAGACCCATAACAAGTGAGGAAATCGAAATAGTTATCAAAAATCTCCCAACAAACAAGAGCCCTGGACCAGATGGCTTCCCAGGGAAATTCTACCAGACATTTAAAACAGATTTAATACCCATTCTTCTCAAACTATTCTAAAAAATAGAAAACAAAGGAAAACTTCCGGACTCATTTTATGAAGCCAGCATTACATTGATTCCCAAGCCAGACAGAGACCCAGAAAAAAGGAGAACTACAAGCCAATATCCTTGATGAATAGGGATGCAAAAGTCCTCAACAAGATACTTGTAAATCGAATTCAACAACACATAAAAGAATTATCCACCAAGATCAAGTGGGATTCATGCCTGGTTACAGGGCTGGTTCAATATTTGCAAATCAATCAATGTGATACATCACATCAACAAAAGAAAAGATAAAAATCATATGATCCTGTCAATAGATGCAGAAAATGCATTTGACAAAATACAGCATCCCTTCTTAATAAAGACCCTCGAGAAAGTCGGGATAGAAGGAACTTACTTAAACATCATAAAAGTCATCAATGAGAAGTCCTCAGCTAACATCATCCTCAATGGGGAAAAACTGAGAGCGTTCCCCCTGAGATCAGGAAAACGACAGGGATGTCCACCCTCACCACTGTTGTTTAACATAGTGCTGGAAGTCCTAGTATCAGCCATCAGACAACAAAAGAAATAAAAGGCATCAGAATGGGCAAAGAAGAAGTCAAAGCCTCACTTTTTACAGATGACACGATACTCTACATAGAAAACCTGACAGACTCCACCA
>NW_027531623.1:0-231 GCF_008692635.1 Crocuta crocuta
CCCTAGAGGAGAAAGCAGGAAACAACCTCCTTGACCTCAAATGCACCAATTTCTTACTTGACACCTCCCCAAATGGAAGGGAATCAAGAGCAAAAATGAACTATTGGGACCTCATCAAGATAAAAAGCTTCTGCACGGCAAAGGAAACAATCCATAAAACTAAAAGGCAACTGACAGAATGGGAAAAGATAGTTGCAAAAGACATATCAGTTAAAGGGCTAGTATCCAAAA
>NW_027531623.1:508-790 GCF_008692635.1 Crocuta crocuta
GTGGGAATGTAAACTGATGCAGCCACTCAGGAAAACAGTGTGGAGGTTCCTCAAAAAATTAACAATTGTACTCCCCTATCACCCAGAAATAGCACTGCTAGGAATTTACCCAAAGGATACAGGAGTGCTGATGCATAGGGGCACATGGACCCCAATGTTCACAGCAGCACTCTCAACAATAGCCAAAACATGGAAAGAGCCTAAGTGTCCATGACCTGATGAATGGATCAAGAAGACGTGGTTTATGTATACAATGGAATACTACATGGCATTGAGAAAGAA
>NW_027531624.1:0-9303 GCF_008692635.1 Crocuta crocuta
TTGGACGCCTCCAGTTTATTATGTATCTCATTTATCCCATTTTTTTAATTCACTATTATTAATGAATTTTGTGTATTAGTATTTTGAAGCTCCATGTTGTTTGTAACCATAGTTTCTCTGATGTTCTCCATGCTTTTTTGAAGCACGGTGATTAATTTTATGATTATTGTTCTAAATTCTTGTTCATTTATGTTGCTTATATCTGTTTTGAGCAGTTCTCTAGCTGTCATTTCTCCCTGGGGTTTCTTTGGAGGAGAGTTCTTCCGTTTCGTCATTTTGGCTATCTCTTGTTGATTTTAAAAGCTTGTTGTGCACACAGCCCCTGCGAGTTCTGCTGTATTAGAGAGGGCTCTTTTGACTGTTCTGTGCCTGTCTGTTCAGGAAGTGTTCTTTGGATGGTGCCTCTTGGTTTCTCTTGTTGAACGTTTTTGGTTCTTTTGTTTCCCTACTGGTAGTGGTATTTGGGACTCTCCACCATGTGTAGTTTGGCTTGTTCTTGAGGCAGCCCTGGAAAAAGAAAACAGACAACCACAGAGGGAACACAGGTACACAAACTCACAGACAAAACTAATAAATACGCAAACCCAGGCTCAGGTAAAAACAGCTACAACAACAACAAATCAGCTATCTGGAGGGGATGGGCGTGGTTTGGTGTAGGCAGGTCATGTCTTCACTGTGTCTGCTGGCTTCCCTGAGGCCACTCCTTGGTGGTTGTGGGGAGAAGAATAGCCTCGCCCCAGTCACTTCTCAACCAAGCCTTGCAAATCACTTCTTCCGTCCGATCTCCCTGTGCTGAGGATGTAGCCAAGTTGGGCTGAGTTCCATGCCCCATGCCCTGCCTCGTTTCCAAGTCCCAGTCTGTAGGCTTTGCTATACTGCCCTGGACAGTTCTGCAGGTCGCTGCTTCCCTGTTGCCTGAGCATTGAGTGGGGGGTGGGGGAAGTGTCGCAGCCTCAAATCTACAGGGGTCAAGCAGAGATACAACCCGAGTGCGTTCGGGGAACGTAGCAACTTTAGGTCTGTAGAGTCTGCGTTGCTGCATCACGCTGCCCACAGCTTCAGTGGGCCACTGTGGCGCATCGCTGCCAGTTTACTTGGCGCTGGCACCGCTTCACCGGGTCGCCGCTGCCGCCGCCGCTTCAGCGGGTAGCTGTCGCGTGTGCTGCTGCCTCTTCACCTGGCGCTGGAACCAACTCCGCAGGCGTTGCTGCAGGTTTACCGGGCCACCGCCGCCATGGATGGTGCCGGGAGTAAAGCAGTTCAGTTTTTCCTGGCCTGTAAAAGTAGATTTTATAGCAAAAGTGATTCCAGCTCTTCCTTAGTTTTTATGTTTTAACGACAGGACAAGTCTCACCCTTCCACTACTAGTTTTACAGCATTGATGTGAACAGTTATGTTATCACAGTTCATAATAAGCAATGACTAAATTGCAGACTGATTGACCCCATCTTTTTATATTAATGTCAGAGAAATCCAATGTGGTTCAGTTACTTCATTCACAAGAATGAAACTAGAGGTGTGTAAATCCTAAATCACAGTTTAAATAACATCACTTCTGTGCTCAAAACCTTTAAGTAATACTTAACTAATTAAAATATAATATCTAAACACCTAGAGTGGAATTCAGGACCCAAAATACTTTCCCAGTGTAATTTCTCCTTTGCCCTTCTTCTCATAGACTGGTTCCATTAGATCAGGTTATTTCCGTTACTACAAAGTCTGCACAATTTTTGCTTCTGTAACTTCACTCGTGTTTCTCATTCCAAGTGGAATGTTGTTGTTGTTGTTGTTGTTTTTTACTAGATTTGCCTCTCAATTCCAACAATCCTTCACATTTCTGTGCAAATACTACCTCTTCCATGTACTCTTCTGTGATCTTACATAGATCTAATCTTTATTTTCTTTTTTAATGGATATAATTTATTGTCAAATTGGCTTACATACAACACCCAGTGTTCATCCAACAAATGCCCTTCTCAATGCCCATCACCCATTTTCCTTCTCCCCCACCCCCACTCACCCTTAGTTTGCTCTCTGTATTTAAGAGTTACTTGTAGTTTGCCTCCCTCCCTCTCTGTTTGTAACGATTTTTCCCCTTCCCTTCCCTCATAGTCTTCTGTTCAGTTTCTCAAGATCCACATATGAGGGAAAACATATCTATTCTTCTCTTATTTCACTCAGCATAATAACTTCCAGTTTCACCCATGTTGCTAAAATATTAGATTATTTCATTCTTTCTCACTACCAAGTAGTACTCTATTGAATATATAAACTACATATTCTTTATGCATTCATCAGTTTATAGACATTTAGGCTCTTTCCATAATTTGGCTATTGTTGAAAGCGCTGCTATAAACATTGGGGTACACGTGCCCCTATGCATCAGCACTCCTGTATCCCTTGGGTAAATTCCCAGTAGTGCTATTGCTGGATTTAATCTTTATTTTCTAAATTCACAGGAAATTTTGTGCCTTTATCTTGGCACTTGTCACACTCTTCTTTATACCACAGACATATGTTTGTAGAAATGTAATCTCTTCAGACAGTCAGTTCTTTCATGAATGTTATTTCATCTCTTTTGCTATATTATGCACTATAACCAGAGCAATGTATTGCATACCATAGGTGCCTACATGTATTGCTTGTCCAACTATTTTTTAAGCAATGAGCTGGAAAAATAATTTGGTAAATGGATAGATTACTCAAGAAAGCATTGAGTTCATCCAGCAGTATAAATGAGGAATAAATAAGCATTAATGTTCTCATTAGGGAAGCAGAAATTATAGCACATAGAAATTAGGTGACTGCTGACATTTATAGATTTGCAAATTAATTATCATATTCATGTTCTCTTGAATACCCTCCTTTCAACTATAAAATGTTAAGGTTTCCTATGATTGGAGAGGAAAGAATGTATTTGCCAGGATAATTATGAAAAAGTTGTTGGCAAGGTACATAATGCACAGTTGTATGAATAATGTTTCTAACATAGTTGGTAAGTAAAACAGACTAGTTTTGTATTGTGACATTAGCATTTGCCAACTATTTAAAGTTGGGAATGTTTAATAACCTCTAAATATTTTTCTCAATGATAAAATGAGGAGACTAGTAGCAACTCATATTTTTGTAGTAGGAGAAAACTAAAAGTACTTAGAATTTTCCCGACTGAGAAAACTAAGAACTTTTGAGAATGCAACAAGCTAGATTATGTACAAATCTGTGCATATAAAGGCATGTATTCCAAAACAGATATGTAGAGTGGGTACTTGAGAAATGTCTGCATTCTTACAGATAATATTTAACACAAATGTTTTAATATAGTAAGGCAGATCATTTGTATCTTACTGTACAATATTTTCTCTAAACTTTACATGTTGGCAACAAATAACCTGAATATTATTTTCTTTTTAATGATTGAGGTAATAGGATTAAAATTTAAATAGGTGGTCAAACACTTCAATATGTTTATTTATTTCCATTATTTACTGGGCATTTCAATTTGGCCTCTGATTTAAAAAATACTGCAGGAAGTACCTGACAACATTGCTGATTAAAAAAGAAATATATTTGAAAAAAATCAGTCTGTTTGTACAGCTGAGGTTTGTATGCTTTTTTTAGGCTCGACGTTGCAAAACTTCAGCTCTTCTGAGACTCTAAAATATGTCACTTATGAATCAAAATAATGATAATAATAACCATGACACTAAATTTTAACAGTATATTTTATGCCCCCAATTTAACCTGTTAGTGTGGAATTTTAAGCATGAACTCTATACCAGCTGTTTCTTTTTTTTTCTTTTGAGAATTTGAAATCTTAGTGAAAGGAATGATGTAGAAAAGTTGTGGCTACTTTGCAAAGTGAGGAGAATAATTAAAATTACAGCCACCTAGTGTCTCTTCATATTGTATGTATTTGCATTGAGTGTTTTACCATTTGTTATTAATTCTATCATCTATTACAAAAAAAAAACACCTCATCTCATGCACTCAGTTGTTTGAGCATAGAGTGCACAAACCATATGGATCTCATTTTGAAACTCTTTCAAACCTTAGACATCCATATGCAACTAATAAAAGTCAGTTTATTTGGTGGTAGGGTAATGGAAGGCTGCTCTCAAGTCAAGTTCAATGAGATCACCATGTGGACTAACTAAGTACTAAACTCAAGGGAAATTACTTCATTACAATTTAATCCAGACCACAGTAATGAATATCGTGATGTACCAAAAGTGCAACTAAGTTGACTTTATAGTACTGAAATTAATCCATCTGTATTGCAGCTCAAGGAATTTCTAGGCTGTGGTGGTTTTGAGACTTACTTAATCTTTATAGCCCCAGGTGCTGAATCACATAATTGTGTCAATTAATGATGTTACTAAAATGTTATTAACTTTGTGATGATAATATCTGTGTTGCATGGTATAAACTTGTTAAATTTAGGTATTTCTGGCATACCGAGTCTCAGAATTTTCTTACTTTGGGTTCTAATTTGGTCAATTAATTTGAATTTCAACTAGAGGACATATTGGAATTTGCCTCTATACTTTTGCAAGACCTAGCAGTTTCACAATGGCATAACCTATCTCATTGCTTCAACTTATTCCTTTCTCACACCTTCAGTGTATTCTCAAAACAGAAGCTACAATAAACTGGTTAAAAAGTGGCAGAATATGTTGCATCATTTCTGTGCTCTAAAACCTTCAAGGGTGTCACATTTCACTCCAAATCAGAGTCCTTATAGGGATTTAAAGACCTTAGATGACCTTCTATCTTCCTCAACCCAATAGCCTTCTTACCTGATCATCAGTAATTTCTCCCTACTTCACTCTGTTTTAGTCACAAAAGCCTCTTCCCTATTCCTAGAATATGTCCAAGCACATCTTTACTTACAGCCATTGCTCTTTGTAGTCTGTCTTCCTGGATTACTTTTCTTTAAGATATTGACATGGTTCACTCCCTAATATCTTTTTAGTCTTTACTTAAAATTGACCTTCTCAATGAGAATTTTTCTGACCATTCTCTTTGTTTACTTCTACCCCCAAAATCCATATCCCTTTTCCTTGTTTTATCTTGTTATCTTCAGAGTTAGTAAGTCCTTCTAAAGTATTACAAAATCTGTATATATGCATATACATTGCTTGTTGTTTATCAAGTCAAATGAAATAAAACTCTACAGTGGTAAATATTTTTGTCTGCTTTATTCACTGCTAATACTGAACTCTAGAACTTGGAGGTATGGCAGGCACTCAATAAGCATATTTATTTATTTATTCTTAAATAGTTTATAGTCAAGTTACTTTCTATATAACAACCAGTGCTCATCCCAACAAGTGCCCTCCTCCATGCCCATCACACCTCTTCCACTATCCTCCACCGACATCAGCCCGCAGTTTGTTCTCAGCATTCAAGATTCTCTCACGGTTTGCCTCCCTCCCTCTCTCCAAATATTTATCCCCTTCTTCTCCCACATGGTCCTCAGTTTAGTTCCTCCTAATCCACCTATACACGCAAACATATGTTATCTGTCCTTCTCTGCCTGACTTATTTCGCTCAACATAACACCCTCAAGTTCCATCCATGTTGCTACACATGGCCAGATTTCATTCTTTCTCATTGCCATGTAGTATTCCATCGTGATAAACCATATCTTCTTGAACCATTCGTCCGCTGATGGACACTTAGGCTCTTTCCATGTTTTAGCTAATGTTGACAGTGCTGCTATGAACCTTGGGGTATATGTGCCCCTATGCATCAACACTCCTGTATCATTCAGATAAATTCCTAACAGTGCTATTGTGAGTTCATACGGGAGCTCTCGTGTTAATTTTTTGAAAAACCTCCACACTGTTTTCCAGAAGGGGTTGGACCTGTTTACATTCTGACTAAAAGTGTAGGAGGGTGCCTGTTTCTCCACATCCTCATGAGCATCTAAGGTCTCCTGATTTGTTCATTTTAGCCACTCCTACCGGCGTGAGGTAGTATCTCAGTGTGGTTTTGATTTACCTTTCCCTGATGATGAGGGACGCTGAGCATCATTTCATGTGTCTGTTGGCAATCTGGATGTCCTCTTTGGAGAAGTGTCTATTCATGTCTTCTGCTCATTTCTTCACTGGANGGTACAATTGTGAATGGGATCCGTTTCTTGATTTCTCTTTATGTTGCATCATTATTGGTGTATAAAAATCCAACCTATTTCTGTATGTTGATTTTGTATCCTGAAACTTTGCTGAATTCTTGGATCAGTTCTAGTAGGCTTCTGTAGGCGTCTGTCAGGTTGTGTATGTAGAGTATCATGTCGTCTGTGAAAAGTGAAAGTTTAACTTCTTTGCCAATTTTGATGCCTTTTGTTGTCTGTTGGTTGATTCTAGGACTTCTAGCACTATGTTAAACAGCAGTGGTGAGAGTGGACATCCCTGTTGTGTTCCTGATCTCAGGGGGAAAGCTCTCAGTTTTTCCCCATTGAGGATGATGTTAGCTGAGGACTCTCATAGATGGCTTTTAAGATGTTTAAGTAAGTTATTTATATCCCGACTTTCTCAAGGGTCTTTAGTAAAAAGGGATGCTATATTTTGTCAAATGCTTTTTTCTGCATCTATCGACAGGATCATATGGTTTTTATCTTTTCTTTTGTTAATGTGTTGTATCACATTGATTGATTTGCGAATATTGAACCAGCCCTGTAATCCAGGAATGAATGCCACTTGGTCTTGGTGGATAATTCTTTAGTGCTATGTAATTCGATTTGCAAGTATCTTGTTGAGGATTTTTGCAGCCATATTCATCAAGGATATTGGCCTGTATTTCTCTTTTTTTGCTGTTTCTCTTTCTGACTTGGGAATCAAAGTGATGCTGACTTCGTAGAATGAGTCCAGAAATTTTCCTTCTATTTCCGTCTTTTGGAATAGCTTGAGAAGGATGGGTATTCATTCTGTTTTAAATGTCTGGTAGAATTCCCCAGGGAAGACATCTGGCCCAGGGATCTTATTCATTGGGAGATTTTGGATAACTGATTCAATTTCTTTACTCCTTTGGGTGTGTTCAGATTTTCTATCTCTTCCTGTGTGAATTTTGGTAGTGAGTGTGTGTTTAGGAATTTCTCCATGTCATCTAAATTGTCCAGTTTTTCGGCATATAATTTTCCATCATATTCCCTGATAATTCCTTTATTTCTGAGGGGCTGGTTGTAATAAGTCTTTTTTCATTCATGATTTTTTCTATTTTGGTCTCTTTCTTTTCTTTTTGAGAAGCCTTGCTAGAGGTATGTCAATTTTGTTTATTTTTTCAAAAAAACAACTCTTCATTTCATTGATATGTTCTACTGTTTGTTTGGATTCTATATTGTTTATTTTTGACCTGATTTGTCTTATTTCTCTTCTCCTACTGGGATTGGGGTGCTCTTGTTTCTCTCCTTCTAGTTCCTTTAAGTGAGCTGTTAGATTTTCTATTCAGGCTTTTTGTAATATCTTCAAATAGGCCTGGAGGCAATGTCCCTTCCTCTTAGGACTGTCTTTGCCACTTCCCATAAAGTTTGGATTGTTGTATTTTTGTTTTCACTTTTTCCATATATTTTTAAATTTCTTCTCCAATTGCCTGATTGATCCTTTCGTTCTTTAGTAGGGTGTTCTTTACCCTCCATGTTTTTGGAGGTTTTCCAGACTTCTTCCTGAGATTGATTTCTAGTTCCATAGCATTGTGATCTGAAAGTGTGCATGGTATGATCTCAATTCTTTTATATTTATTGAGGGCTGCTTTATGTCCCAGTATGTGATCTATCTTGGAGAATGTGCCATGTGCACTTGAGTAGAAAGTGAATTCCATAGCCTCAGGATGTAGAGTTCTAACAATACCCGATAAATCCATCTGGTCCAATGTGTCTTTCACGTCCATTGTTTCTTTAGTGATTTTCTGTCTAATTGATCTATCCATTGATATAAGCGGAGTATTAAAGTCCCCTTTTATTAGCACATTTTTAAAGAAAATTTTTAATATTTTATTTATTTCTGAGGGAGAGAGAGAGTGAGAGGGACAGTTTGAGTAGGGAAGGGTCAGAGAGAGAGGGGATTACAGAATCTGAAATAGGTTCTTAGCTAGCTGTCAGCACAGAGCCTGATGCGGGCTTGGGCCAACAAACCATCAGATCATGACCTGAGCTGAAGTCGGACTCTTAACCAACTGAGCCACCCTGGTGCCCCTCTTTAGCACATTCTAATCCATAAGATTGTTTCTGCTTGTCGTTTATTGTTTTATGTATTTAGGTGCTCCTATATTTGGTGCATAGACATTTATCATTGTTAGCTCCTCCTGATATATAGACCCCGTAATTATTATATAATGCCTTTCTTCATCGCTTGTTCCTGCCTTTAAAGTCCAGTTTGTCTGATATAAGTACAGCTCCTCCAGCTTTCTTTTAACTTCCGTAGCATGATATATATTTCTCCATCCCCTTACATTCAATCGGAAGGTGTCCTCTATTCTAAAATGAATTTCTTGTAGACAAAAAATAGACAGATTTTGTTTTTTTTTTATCCATTCTGCTACCCTATGTCTTTTGATTGCAGCATTTAGTCCATTTACATTCAGTGTTGCTATTGAAAAATATGGGTTTAGATTCATTGTGTCCTTAGCACAATTCATGCTTGTGGTGGTGTCTCTGGTACCTTGTGTTCCTTGCAACATTACCTTCAGAGAGTCCCCCTCAGGATTATTTGTCAGGCTGGTTTAGTATTGTCGATTTATTTCAATTTATCGTGGCATGATTTTTATCTCTCTTTCTATTTTGAATGACAGGCTTGCTGGATAGAGGATTCTTGGCTGCCAATTTCTTCTCTTCATCACATTGAAGATCTCCTGCCAGAGGAGCGGGCAAGATGGTGGAGAAGTAAGGAGCTCCGTACTTGCACTCGCCCCCATACATCACAAAGAAAAGATCTGAAGCCACTGGAAACCTTACAAAACCTGAGAGATTGGGAGAAAAAGGACGCAGAATCCACTGAGAGAGCCTTCTAACGTGAGTGCGAACCGGGGAAGATAAAATCGGGCCGGGATCGGAGACTCCAGGGTGGGAGGTGATCCCCCTCTACCCTCTACGGGGAGTGAGAGGGGAAAAGGAGAGAGTCCAAAACAGAAAAACCTCCGCTCGGGGGGGCAAAACCTCCGCTCGGGGCATAGACAGACCGTACTTGCCAAATACCTGCATACAAGGTCCCCTCGCGCCAACTGGTCCCGGGGAGGCTGAGCAAAAAACTGGTTCTTTGTGCTGGCTCCTGGCAGCTGGACTTCAGAGTAGCGGCGCGCCTGCCGCCA